>NC_051213.1:48052168-48057168 GCF_015220715.1 Pygocentrus nattereri | reverse complement strand
ATTTCCATAGTCTTGCTGCACCCATTTCCATAGTCTTGCTGCACCCATTTCCATTGTGACGGTACACTCATTTCCATAATCATACTGCACCCATTTCCATAGTTACACCACTCTCGTTTCCATGGTTACGGTATACTCATTTCCATAGTCATGGTACACCTATTTCCAAGGTGATGGTACACTCATTTCCATGGTTACGGTATACTCATTTCCATAGTCATGGTACACCTATTTCCAAGGTGATGGTACACTCATTTCCATGGTTACGGTATACTCATTTCCATAGTCATGGTACACCTATTTCCAAAGTGATGGTACACTCATTTCCATGGTTACGGTATACTCATTTCCATAGTCATGGTACACCTATTTCCAAAGTGATGGTACACTCATTTCCATGGTTACGGTATACTCATTTCCAAGGCTACACTGCATCCATTTCCATAATTACACTACACTTGTTTCCATGGTTACAGCATACTGCACACGTTTCCATGGTGATGTTATACTCATTTCCATAGTTACAGTGTATTCATTTCCTTGCTTTGCTACACCTATTTCTATGGTTATGGTATATTCATTCCCATAGTTATGCTACACCTATTTCCATGGTTACAGTACACTCATTTCTATATTTATGCTACACTTGTTTCCATGGTTATGATATACTAATTTCCATAGTCATGCTACACTCATTTCCATGATTACAGTCTACTTGTTTATTTAATTATTCTACACCTGTTTCCATGGTTACGGTATACTCATTTCCATCCTTATGCTAGGAGATCCACTATGCCAGGAGTTTCCATGGCCATGCCACATTAACTTCTACACCATACTACACCCATTTCCATCATTACGCTACACCTATTTCCATGGTCACGATAGGTTATGATAGACGTATGTCCGTAGTTTCACTACACCCATTTCCATGGTCACGCAAGCCAGTTCCATGGTTATGCTAGGAGTTCCACTATGCTGATAGTTTCAATGGATACAGTCTGCTCACCTTCACATTTACACTATATCCATCTCCATCGATATGCTAGTAGTCCCACCATTTGGGGCTAAATGATATTACAGTTCTCTTCATCTACAAGATGAAGAGAAATTTCAAATAAAACTATAAAGCAGACAAAGAAAGGAGACATATATCATTTCATGAGAGGACAATCCATTCTGTTAAAGCTACACTTTTCTGGCTGCATGAGCAGATAAGCAGTTCAATGGGCCGAATTAATTAGCTATCGTTAGCTGGCGTTATCATTAACGTTAGCCTGCATCAATGATAAACTAGCTATCTAGGGGCAGTCGTGGGCTGGAGGTTAGGGATCTGGCCCTGTGACCGGAAGGTCGCCGGTTCGATCCCCAGGGCTGACAGTCCATGACTGAGGTATGACTCCCCGGCTGCTGTGGATAGGGCTGCCCACCGCTCCGGGCAAGTGTGCTCACTGTCCCCCAGTGTGTGTGCTCACTAGTGTGTATGTGGTGTTTCACTTCACAGATGGGTTAAATGCAAAGGTGGAATTTCCCCGTTTGTGGGATCAAAAAAGTATCACTTCATCTTAATTATGGGTAACGTTAGATAAGTAACATGCATGGTTGGCGCAGGCGTATGTACAAATGCCAAACATAGTGTGGCGTGTTCAAGAAATGCTGGCATGCTAATTCTAAGTTATTTGTTCTTCAGCATATTTGGCCGAGTTATTCTGCTACAGGCTCTTATTGTGAAGGGCAAGGGGGTGATGTGTGTGTGCGAGCAGCAAAAACTGAGTTGAGTGCCGAGAGAATGCCTCTCCTTTGCACGGTGTGGCTGTGGCCAACAACAGCTGGATAGTAAAGCATCACAACTTGTGCAAAAGCTGTGTCTGGGGGGGGGGGCAGTGTATCGCAAGAGGTCAGAGACCCCCCTAATTTTGATTCCTTTGTGGGAGAGTAAAAGATAAATCAAGCGCGAACTTCAATTCTCCTGATTCATGGCTTTACCCCTCACCATACATACTATTTTCATAACTAATCTAGCCAAAGAGCTGAAGGCCTCATACTGGGAAAATGCATCAGGAGCCAAAAATATCCTTACCTTCTCCCATTCACCTATTTTTACAAAGCCCATTGCCGGTCAGGCTGCATACGGCAGATTAATATGGGTCAGGCGGTGCATTGGCCTCAGAATTACAGCTGGCTGACCCCCCCGCACGGCCTAACTCTAATACTAATACTCCTTTAGCCCTGCACGTTTGATGTGAGCCATTTGTGGAGCATATAAATACCTGCACATTACTCACAGCACAGGAGGGCAAGGTGCCTGCATGTGTCAGTAATTCTTAAACTAAGATGAGACGAGGGCTGATTTATAGAGGATTATACGACTTGAGAGATGAGACGAGAGTAACACAAGAGAGAGCGAGAGCGAGAGAGGGAGAAAGTGAGAGAGCGAGAGAGAGGGGGGGGGGGGGGGTGTTAATTCATTTGTGACTTGCTGACTGACAGGGAGGCTAAAGTCATTAGCAAGGAGAGACAGAATCATGACCTTGTTCACCAACACACACACATCCAGGAATGTTTTGGTCTGTCGCTCATTGAGAACACCCACTAAAAAAGTACCTGTGGAAAGCAGCTACAATTATACTGATTACATAAGCAAAAGAAAACATGAAAATCGTTTGGAATAAAGACACAAAGCACAGACTGCACTCATTTACACCCTCCTAGAGAAACAAGCATAGCTGCTCACCTCTGAAACCAGCATATCGCTGTTCTTGGAACAGAACCTCGTATCTCCAAATTGGTAACTTTACAGGAGAAGGAAAAAACGTACTTTACTTTTAATGGAAGTCAATGGAACCAGAATTTTTTCCAAGTATTTTTGAGCCGTGTCCTTTGGCCCATTCCTCATGGAATTTACACCCAATGTAAAGAGCAACAGATAGTTTCAAATTATGACAAAAACTGAAAAACAACAAAAAATAGAGATTCAAGGTTTTCTTCAGACACCAGTGATATGTTGTCTTTTGGATGCTGGTATGCTGGTAAATGTAGATTAGGCATCTACAAACCTTCCCTGACACAAAAGTCAAAGAAGGCCATCAAAACAAAGCAATAACGAAGAGCTTTACTCCATCACAGGCTAAAAGGAACCCACCAGGAACATCTAAGTAGATAACGTAACCCTGATGTCAGTTCAGCCGGAGAAGAGCTTAGCAATACAGGCAAAATCTCACTCTGAGCTTAAATTTCCCAGATATAAGGAAAAATCCTGATCATGACCAGCTCATGATCAGCATTCAGTATCCGTCATAACTTTCTACTGCTAACTGAAAGATTCTGTAAAGTTTTCATTCACTTTCTTAAGGTAACACGTTCCTACGTGAATAGCTAGGTAAGCTAAACAGCAAAACAGAGCCACTGAAGAACCATCCTGTAGATTTCTTAGAACCCATCATCTATTAGCACAGCAAGTGATGTCTGTTAGACTCCATTCGTGTCTAAAATAAAATGTGAGTTGAATCCAAACGACAGAATGCCATTCAGCCCCATTCAGCCCCGCTCCAGGTAAGTGCCCTCTAGTGTGTGTGTTCACTAGTGTGTATGTGGTGTTTCACGGCATGGATGGGGAGCTGAAATGTCCCCGTTGGACTAATGAGGGTCACATAATCTTAACAATCTCAGGTAGTTGGCCAACAGGTTAGCCAAACCTGCTGTAAAATCAGAGCTGGCCAACATCCGATAGACAAATCTGAAACTAAACAACAAAACTGCAGCTTGTTAGCCAACGACCAGCTGAGCCTCATATCCAGTGCTAATGGTAACTAATCAGCCAAATCTGAAGTTCACTGTGACTATAATCCACACTGAGTGGTAAATATTGCAGCTGGCTGGCTAAACCAGAAACTAGCTGTGAGCGCTGATAATTAAAATCGAGCTAGTTAGCCAACTATGAAACTCCTAATTCATCAGAACACCTAGAGCAACATGTAGGACAACCAGGTCCTGAATCCACACAGCAGGATGAAATAAAACCCAACACCCCCGCCCCCAAAATAATTATACATATATATAAACACGCAGCACTGTGTGAGTTTTAGGCATCTAAGCCGATTTTTAACCAGTTGACCTCAGCAGTGAGTTTATCACAATATACATTAGAATAAAGTCGTATTCATAATTCAAATAAATATATATATATATATATGTATCGTTGCTGTCGGAAGAAAACCTTGTATCTCCATTTTTGGCATTTTTCAGTTTTTGACATAATTTGAAAGTATCTATTACTCTTTACATTGTTTGTAAATTTTATGATGAATGGCCTAAAAGAAATTACCCAAAATGACATGGGAAAAATTCTGGTTCCATTGACTTACATTGAAAGTGAAGTATGTTTTTTCCTTCTCCTGGAAAATTGATGCCTAAGACTTTCACACAGTACTGTACACACACACATATATATATATATATGTGTGTGTGTACAGTACTGTGTGAAAGTCTTAGGCATCAATTTTCCAGGAGAAGGAAAAAACATACTGAAAAATGCCAAAAATGGAGATACAAGGTTTTCTTCCGACAGCAACGATACATATATATATATATATATATATATATATATTTATTTGAATTATGAATACGACTTTATTCTAATATATCATACATATATATATATATGTATGTATAAAAGAAAATCTTGTATCTCCATTTCTGACGTTTTTCAGTTTTTGTCATAATTTGAAACAAATGTCTGTTGTTCTTTAGGTTGTGTGTAAATTTCATGATGAATGGACCAAAAGAAACGGCCCAAAATAAATAACTTGGAAAGACGTCTGGTTCCATTGACTTCCATTAAAAGCAAAGTAGGTCTTTCCTTCTCCTGTGAAGTGACTATTTTGGAGAAACGAGTTTACTTTGGACAATAGTGACACACACACACACACACACACACATATATATATATATATATATATATATATATATATATATATTAAAGAACATCTATATAGAACCTT
>NC_051213.1:47977168-48047168 GCF_015220715.1 Pygocentrus nattereri | reverse complement strand
ATCCGACTAATAGCTCATTCGGAATAGAATACGTCCATGTAAACGCCTCAATCGGACTTGGCCAGTCTGATTGAGGCAATTCGGAATACAGGTTCTATCTAGTTGAACGAGGTGGGTAATCCTGTAAATAATCCGTTGAATAGAAGAATAATATCTGTGTAAACTCCTGAATCTGAATCCGATTACATTCCCTATCGGAAAGTTTCAGTCCGTTCTGCATGAGCGTCGCGTCACAGTGAGAGTTTATACCGTTCAACGCGCCGGAGCAGAAACTGGTCTGCAGAGGAGACGAAGTTCATGCTCTGATCTTTAAAAGACGGCGGTGGGACGGACGTCCAGCTTATGCGTCTCAGAGCACGACGTCTTCCTCTCGGCCTTCTTTAATAAGGACGTGTGAAGGACGTTTTCCTGAGTCTGACGTCATTTTAAAGCAGTTACAAACACAATCACTGCTCACTGCTGCTCATCTCACTCTGACTGGACTCAGGGGATGCTGGTTGTCATGGTAACGTCTACATTAAGTGGTTCTCTACGCATGCGTGTAATTTTGGATGTGATTACTGTGTCCATGTAAACAGAGATTTTCATCAGACTGTTGAATAGAGTGAGCATAAACACCTCAGTCTTCATCTGTAATCGGAACGGAGTCAATCAGACTGGCAGAAATCTTTGCATGTAAACACAGCCAGTGTCAGTGATTAAAACTTGGCATCTGAGTGCCGCCTGTGAGAATCAAGTGGGTGGAAGGGGAGTGGCTTACACTATGGACAAATGCCTGGACTTTTGTTCTCAAGTCGCTCATGAACTCATAAAAAGATGCGACTGTTGAGGTTAATTTGTTTCATTTGTTAGAGAGCAGTGCTGCAGGCGATACTGGAGAACGTATTAACACAAACATACTGCGCAAAAGACAGAGACCCTTCGTCTTAACATCCAGTCAAACAGCCACTAATTACAAGATATTCATTTTTCAGCAGATACTTCTGAGGAGATTAGACAGAAGATAGGATAAGAAAGGAGAAAATCAAAGGAAGCGGAAAAAACAGGAGCTTCTAAAACTGGAGAAGAATTATCAAAAGCTACAGAGTAAATGGGCCTGTTAACGACCCCAAAACTGCTCAGATAAACAGCACTTTGAAAACATCCACACGTGTTTCTGTCCATCCTTCCACTGTGAGAAGACCACTCAGCGCAGTGGGTCTGAAAGGACGTGTAGCTGATCAAGAAGAACCTCACTGAGAAAAGGAGACGGACACATCAAACAAAGAAGCTGGATGGACTGACCACCCCAGAGTCCAGACCTCAGCACCACTGAATGGGTTTGATTACTTCAGAAAACCATCAACCAGCTTCTAAGACTGAACTCTGGAGGTGTGTCTGCAGATTCTCTGAGGAACTGAAAGTGAGTCTCCTGAAAAGAACGGAAGCTGGAATAAAAGTAAAAGTACTGAATACTGAAATACTGACATATTTAGCTGGCATCATTTTCTCGTAGTTAATTCCCGACACTGAAACATGAACAACTCTTACGTAATGGCTGTTAGGACTGGAAAATAAATATATGACTTCTGCATGGTGTCTGGCTTTTGCGCAGTACTGTAAAATATTAAGAAATTCACATCTTGACCTTAGAATCAAAAATCAAACCTGAAAATGTGTCATTACAACTGAACTTCTTACTTCCTTCTCTCCCAGTTCCACTGCTAATCCTGTCCTTTTCTGCGTGCAGATCGGAAAGAAGAGAGAGTTACTGGGAGCTTCACTACATTAAAGCGATAGTTTGGTGAACGAAATCACATTCAAGTACCCTAATTGTGGACATAAGCTTCTATTACTTGTTAGCTATATTAGCCTCGTCTCTCCAGTGCAATCGTAAAGCAGCAAACTTCAGACACCAAACATGTCTTGGCTAATTGACTACATGCGGGTAAGAGGAAAACTGTGCGAGTCAGATGTGGTCTGTACTATAAACACAAAATGACATTGGGCCTAAAACAGAACCTTGGGGAACACCTCTGGTTGTTTATTTCTCATACATTTTTATGGTTTATTCTAGTTTATATTGAGACTGGGAAGTCTTGTGTTACCTTTACCTTTAGGAATTTTTGGCACTGGTGTGTAAATTTCTTCCCAAATTATCGCTTTAGCAGTAAGTCTCTACCTTTACAAAAAACGTGAAAATGAAAACACATCAAAGTCACTGTGTACTAATATCCAGATTTATTTTTAGAGGTAGGCCCAATCATTCTTAAAGTCCTTATTTTTTCCACCGAAATGTCTTGAATGGTCACTGTTCCACACCTGAAGCCTTACAGGAGTTACATTTAAAAGTGTTAGCATGTGTTGGGGGGGAAGGTCAATAACACCACCAATGAAGGGTGCACAGTACACCCACACCGGTTATGTTACCGGTTATCCTAAAAACTGTTCAATCCCTCTCACAACCCTATGATCTAAAAAACACAGCAGACTGGAAATACCAGACTCCTCTTCATGTCTCTCTCTTTCTTTGCTCCATTCCTCTCCCCCTCTACCAGAAGTCTCGGCGGTGGTAGGCATCTGGGTCGCAATATTTGGTCACCACCACTCTGTTGGCAAACTTCCTTCCTGTTAACCCTTGCATGGCCTTCTGAGAGTCAAACACCGACATGAACTCCACAAAGATCTGTAAAACAAAAGGAGAAAAAATATATTATTCATCAGCGACAACATAAAATATTAAAAAGCTTTACCTAAAACCAGTGCTGAACAATGACTACTAGAGCTACGCCTCCAATTTGGGCCATAAACATGAAAACTCCATTCGCAACAATAACGCTACCTTCTTTTAGCGTCCCTACGGCACTCGAGCAGCTCGTTAGCACTAAGTAATGGTAATTCACCTGGACACTTTCTTCTTATTATTATTATTCAAATATTTTAATGTTTTTTTAAAATGCAAAAAACACACGATACTTACGATCAACAAGATCGCAAAAAAAGTTACTACATTTATAGAGATTGTCAATTATTAAATGTTTTTCAGTCCCCCCAGTCCCCCCCCCCCTCCCTCCAGTTTAATCGTCTTCAATTCCACTAGTTAGGACGTCCCCAATCACAGGATACTACCAGCGATAGGAGGGTGAAGGCTAACACTGGCTTCCTCTGAGAGCCACTGCATCTTTTTTTGAACTGCTGCTCACGTAACGTCACTGAACAGCTGAACGCGCTCGGAGGAAAGCGGCAACTGCCAGATCTGTGACGTCAGCTAACAGACGCCTGCGCTGACTACCATCGGGTTTGGGTGATGGGGGAGGCCAACTGTGCTCTCTGGGGCTCCTGGCCACAGATGGCTGTAGCATCACCAGGGGCCGAACTGATGATAGAGCCAACGTTTAGAGGGTTGTGCCACTCAAGCTTTAAACACGCCACCACATCCCCCGCCCACTGCATGTGCATAGAAGAGGTAGCTGATTTCCAATTAAATAACATAACGTCTCAAGCCCATAGCAGTGCAAAGGCTATGGCGTCTGAATGGAAGCCATGCCAAAGATAGGAATTTCAGAGCCATGTGATAAAGGGTGGCTGGGGCCTGATGGCATCGGAAGCAAGTTGGATCTATGTCTGGATATATCTTGGCAAGCCTGCTTCTAGAGAGATGGAGCCTATTAAACACTTTAAATTGAATCAATGTGTGTCTAATACAAATAGCAGTTGAATGTATCCTCTTAACTGCCCGGAGTGATCTGAGCTCTCATAGCCAAAGTCCTCCTGTCATGCCGCTCTAATGTGGTTAAGTGATGGGGAAGCAGTCATTTGAATAGCAAAATCCAATCCACTCATGACTCCCTTTTGACTCGGATCCCAATCTAACCACTCATCTATTCTACTGTTTGACGGGAGTAAAGGAAAGGAAGAGAAATGCTTCCTAACAGAGGCACATATGTGGGGGTACTGTACTTACTCACTGGCTTCTCAAAAGACATGAACACACCATCCATAGAAAGACCTTTTACCTGTTTTAATCCATTACTGAACATGTTACACAGAATAAAAATAATTCCAACCACGCACTTCTAAGCAAAAGCTAACACAGATTCACTCGTTCCCTTAAATAAATAAATAAATTTTAAAAAAAGAATGAAATGTTACTATAGCTGATTCTGAACTATTCTGGCATTACAAAATTGATGCAGTTGAAATGCCACTTTCATATATAAATACATAAATAGCTTTTTACTCCTTAACTTGCAGTACGAGACACTGTGAAAGAAGGTGAGTGCGTGCGATGTACCTTTCCGGTGCCAGGCACTTCCAGGCCGTCCACAGGCCGCGGGATCTCGATGCTCTTCACCTGCCCATATTTACTGCACTCATCTCTGACGTCCTCCACGATCTCCTCGTATTCTTCGTCGTCCAGCAGCTCCTCGGGGGACACCATGTTCATCAGGCACAGGACCTCAGTGGGGATTCCTCCCATCTGGTTCATAGAGCTGTTCATCAGGCCCGGCACCTGCAGCGTCACTGGCGTCTGGTTTATACTGGTCTGCGGTGGGGGAGAGTTTGTGGGTACAGTCAGTGTTTCAAGAACACTGAGCAACTTATAAAGACTTAAATCATTTATGGCAAGCCTGTAAACAACAACGACCAGCATGTAGTAACCGCAAAAATCTGCACAGTAACAACTAGCTGACTGGATGCCAGCCCACTGTCCGTCACCATCTAGTCTCCAAACTGATTACAAACATTTAATTCAATTCAACTTTACTGTCATTATACAATACAGGGTAGTACAGTATAACGAAACACTATCGGGCTACTTTTCCAGTGCAGTAATAAAAGATGCATAGTAAGCAGTGCAAAGACAAAAGACAGTAAAAGACAGACAGAATGTGCAGTCAGTAGTTACAGGTGTTGACAAGATGTGCGTAGGCAAGTGTTACAGGTGTACTGGACGTATAGACAGTTAGTGCGTAGTCAGATATTCAAGTGTATCAGGTATATAGACAGAAAGGTGCTGGTGAACTGCAGTTCAGTACAGTAAATGCAGAAGTTCTAGTGGTGTAAACAGTGGTCAGTATATAAAGTCTACAGTGCAGGTAGAGAGTAGCAGCATAATGTTCAGGTAACATCTTTAATAAACAGTAACTGTATAAATATATAAATATACTAGAAATAAGGCTTAGCCAGAGATGAAGTGCACAGCATACAGTCCTCTGAGCTGGTGGAGCTCAGTGTGGAGTGTGCTGGGTGATCAGGCTGATCATTAACAGACTGTAGTGTTGTTGTTAAGCACAGGTCGATGCTGCCGGTGTGACCAGTTTGACATTAAGTAAAAAAATGAAAACAAAACATTGCACCATTAACTTTTTTGTGTGTGATCATTGAGATTTTCATTTCGAGCGGTTTGGTGTGAAACACTTAGTTCTAGAGAAATAGAGTGGTGGTGATAGGAACCAGACATCCACCTCTAAAAGATCCCTCACAGAAAACCATTACATGAAAAGGCTATGAATACACTGCCTGGTGTCTGAGCCAGTTCTGACCCAAGGTTTTGATCTAAAATGTATTTTTAAAAGCCATTCATGGTGGTGAGGAACATGCACGGTGTTGTGAGGCAGACTGCTGCCGAAAGAAAAGCATGGTTTCAAATGAACTACTTTGTGAACAGTAATAGTGAATAGCTATATTTGACCCCTGGTTCCTATCGCCACCACTGTGAAGAAATCAACAACCATTTCACACCAAACCACGCGGAATGATTTTGTTTACACTTCGACTTCCCTTTAAACGTTGCACCACTGTCTTGCTGGTGATACACATTCTGATACACATGCATTGTGAAAATATCTTGCACTCACCAGGGAAGTGTTCTTGGATCCAACACTGGCTCTCTGGACCAGGAGTTTCTTGTCACCCAGCTGCATGCCATTGAGGCCAGCAATAGCCTGACAAAAGAGTGGAGAGTTTAAAAAGAGTGTCAACCTTACATCTTATATTGTATTAAGTGGACACTGGACTGGGTGTAGTTCATTTTCAATACGCTGACTTCAATGTTAATTCCTGAACGACAGTTTCAAAGTATAAATAATTTACATTTGCATCCATGCATTTGGCAGACGCTCTTAACTAAAACGACGTCTGATTTGATCAAGTTACAGGCGTATGGAAATGCAGTGTTAGGTCTGCGGTGTGCCTGCCCGAGTGGGGAACTGAACCCGTCTGCTTTGCTGTTACTACACACTAGTGATTTAGGCAAGACTTGAACTCCTGATTTCATATCAACCCACATAACATCCTCATCAGGCTTTTATCTATTAGACCAAAGACTGCCTCAGAGTGACAAAGTGGGTGCATTTACTCACTGCAATGGGCTGCAGGCTAATCAAGAACACGCAAATTAGATTTTATTTAGGTGGCCAATCAGCAGTGTAGATGTTAGAACATAGATGCCTATAAGACTAAACTACTTAAATACTGAATAACACAGAATGTTTCAATATCAGAGGTGTAAAATCCAGGTCCAGTAAGTAAAAACCCTTCCCAGGATTTTGTTCCCACGGCCTGGCTTCTTTAGTTAGATCAAACCACCAGCGGAGCTGTCCAGGCAGTTGGAAGAAAATCCTGGGAAGGATTTTTACTTTCTGGACCTGAATTTTCCACGTCTGTTCAATATTCGTAGTATTGCAGTAAGCCTAAAAATATTGTATTCCTATACAGAGCCTTAAACGGACACTATAACTGAGGCAAGTTAACATATGCATCAGTCGAATATGTGGACATGCCTTCAATACAGGTACTTGAAATCTGGACTTTGAGTCTTAGCGTTTAACAGAACAGCTAATATAACTGGTTAGAGATTTACCTGGTCACTGACGTTGACGTCAACGTATTCACAGAAGGCGTAGCCTTTCGAAAGGCCAGTAGCGCTGTCCTTAACCAGGTTAAAGGCTTTGAGAGGACCAAATGATGTCAAGAGCTCCTTCACCTGAGAAATGCATAGAGCCAAAATGTCACAAAAAACCCCAAAGACATCAAAACTGTGGTGCTAAACCGTACACAATCCACAGGTTTGCACTTAGGCTTGTTTATATTACTATGAAATCATTCCTCTCCTTCAAATGTATTAAAGGCCGAATTAATTCCAACAAAAAGGGTTAAAACACACAAGAAACAAGTTACAGGACATTCAAATAAATTTAAGGTCAACTCAAACTACAGGCACACCTCTCTTGATGGGTGTTTTTATGCTTTTACCAACAGCAGACTGTTGCTATGGCATCACTGTGGTAACCCACCAACCTGATCGTCATTGAGGTAATTGGGCAGCCCGCCAATGAAAAGCTTATGCGCCGAGTCGGGCACCACTGTGGACACGACGCCTGGGAGAGAGAAAGAGAGCCGGTTTGTTCCGACAGGGATGATACAGCTTTGTAAATCTGTTTTTCAGAAAGCAAAAGGACACTTGAGGTCCACAGCTGTGATGATCTACACAGCCAGCTATGTTTACTGCTTAATTACACAAGAGCCTGCAGTTAAGCGATGCGTGTTGAATTGACCTCACCTGGCACATAGACGCTGGGGTTTTCGCTCATGCCCGGCAGAGGCTGGTAGTCATGCGGTCGGCGGATCTTCAGACTCTGACCCTGGAAGATGATGCCATCAAAGGCCATGGCCTGCGTCGTCTCATCCACCGAACGGAACTGAAAGAACAGAACAATAACTCAATAAGGGTGGTTAAAAATATACTGATTATAATGCATGTTCTCACGAATCTGCTTTGTAATTAATTTCAAATTAGGTAAGTCAACAGGGTAACCACAGTTTACTATAAAGCAGCGTTTCGCAAGCTGAATGAGGAGCCATTAGCACCCACACTGCAATGAGTATCAATGAAAGGGAGGAAACCCACACCAGCAGGATCTCACAAATGCACGTACGTTTGTAGTTTCAAGTTGTAAGATTATGAAGTAAAGGGTTTTGTAGGTACACGTTAAAAGAAAGAGGAACTATTCATAATTTTTTGGGGGATGTTTAGGTATTTTAAAGCGTCTGACATTAGACTTCAGCGTTTCTTAATAATAAAGGGAGTGTAACGCGCAGACATACTTCCAGGAAGGCAAAGTTTTTGTCCTGGTTGATTTGCACAGCAAGCACCGGATTTCCTGGGGCCTGAGTTAGGCCTCCAAGCCGCATCTGAGCATTGAAGAAGTCCATCATGGACTCCTGTAAACAAGGACAGAGACACACAATCCACAAGTGTGATAAGGAAATACTGGCAGGGATAAATATGGTTAAACTTTCAAATCTTAAAATAGTAAATCAATCAATTAAACCAATGCAAAACTGTGAAAAAGTGCTTGACCAATACAATAATACACACTACACGTCCAAAAGTTTGTAGACACCTGCTCATCCAGTATTTCTTCTGAAATAAAGGGTTTTAACAGGACGTATGTTGGAACATTGCTGTGAGCATTTGATTCCATTCAGCCACGAGAGCATAAGAGAGGTCAGGCACTGGTGTTCGACGATTCGTTCTGGATCACAACTTATCCTAAAAGTATTCGAGGCCCATCACTCCAGAGAACGCAGTTCCACAGCTCCACAGCCCAGTGCTGGGGGGTTTTACACCCCTCTAGCCTAAACACTGTGCAAGGTGACCTTAGCCTTATGTGCATCTTCTCCAGAGGCCCCATTCTGCAGACCAATGCTTTTTTACAGCGATCATATAAGCTGTGCGTAAATGAATGCCTGCATCAGCAATGAGCAGTGATTCAGAATTAATTTTAAAACTATACTGAAAATGCGTCTGGAGAAACTACACACTAGTGAAATACAGACAATAAGCTTTTCATGTGCATATTATCAAAATCCATTACAATCGATTTAAATATTCCAAAATCACTGCCACCCTAATATCAACGCATCATGATGTATTTTCACACTTCCTATTTTTTACGTACTTCTGTGATGCCGAAAGGGATGTTGCCCACGTAGAGTCGTCGCGCCTGGCGGGTCATTTGGCTTCCCACAACAGGCACGGGAGTCGGGGTCACGGCCAGACCCTCAGGGGTCATTGTGGGAAGAAGGGCAGTGGCAGGAATCTGTCCAGCAGCTGTGGACAAAACACAGGATAACGGGTTGAACAGTGTCCACAGCGTAGGGATGGGCAACAGGTCTATACATTATTGCGATAAACTGCATAACAATACTCTTCTTCAAAGAACATCTACCTGTTGAATGAAAAGGTTTGGGTGTCGCTGGTGAAACTGCACGTTTTTACCAATTTTTTTTAAGCGAAAAGAAGTAAAAACGACCTCCACTCATCCAAAAATACGCCAGTGAAGTCGCTTTATATTTGGCGAACTTGAATCAAACAGAGGTATGTGCAAACGTTTGGACACCCTATTAAGTCAGCACTTAGTAACTCCACCTTTGGCAGATTTTACAGCTTGCCAACACTTCTGGGACCAAACTAGGAGCCTGTTTTAGCCGTTTCACCCACTCGTCCTTGCAGAATGCTTCTGTTCTCTGGCGATCTTGCATGCACAGTGTGGTTAACATGGACCCACAAATTTCAAATGTTTTTCAACATTTCTTCTCGTTCTTCAACTGTGACCAGCCGTCTGCGCTGATCTTCAGGGTTAAAGGGTGAATCAGCAGTTCTACATTAACTCCAGCGTTTAAGACCATTTACTGTTAAACTGTGTTGAAGGATCAGCAGAGCTTTATTTTACTGTAGAGGAGGATTATTTTATTATTACCTACTGATCTGATTCGGCCGTGGAGCCGTGAAAGAGCCGCATGCTGCCGACCGCTGTACCAGAGGAATGCGAGACACAAAGAAAAACAAAAAGGAAGTCATTTACCTTGCATGGCTTTGTACTGCATGGGCGTGATGTGCTCGAAGCCGGGAGGAGGAACGTCCCAATACTTTTTCACTTTAATCTTCTTCTTCTCACGGTGCGGGGAGCGACTGCAAAGACAGAGAGAAGGATTGCGCAGGTCTTACGCTGCTTACGAAAACCACACAACGGACAGGAAAAGAAAGAGCAAACGAGCCAAACACTTCTTAATCATTTACGATCGACTGTTCTCTGCATATTCCTGCAAAACCCAGGCCTGAATACGAGGGCCTGACTGCTGTCAGCCGACACTGACGGCCCACCGTTTTATCAGAATTGGCGAAAACGTAGCCGTTTATGTGCCGATAATTATTGACTTTTTTTTTTGGTCATGGCTTCACAGGGATTTGAACTCACAATCTCCTGATGATAGGGCAAAACCTTAGATGTTTGTGCCACTGGGGAAGACAGCAATACAGACTGAACTGGTGAATCTGAACACAAAACACCATCATGGTTAAAATAAACATTAAACAGTAAAGCATTGTTTTACAAAAACTACTGGAGCATAAAACTAAAATATAACATTCTGTCAGAACCTGACTCTGTGCTGTTGGTCAGTTTTGGGTCTGATCGGTACAGAAAAGGTTCTCAGGATATACTGGAGCTCGGTTCAAAAGCTGTAGTCTGAGGCGCACCTCCGTCTATGTCTGCGGTCCTTGCTGTCCCCATGGTGGTCTCGGCTGCCTCTCCCCTCTCTTTCTCTGCTCCTCCTCTTCCGGTCCCGATCTCGGCTCCGACTCCTCGAGCTGCTGCGCCGGTGGTGTTTATTCTCTTTATCTCTGTCAGCTGGGAGGGCAAAACCAGTTCTCAGGTTATTATGGAGAAAAAACACTGACACTTTCCAAAAACAGACTAAAGAATGAGCATCGTTCATACTGTACTACAGGCGGTCAACATCATTTATCACGGTAATTAGAATTACTACGTCAATATATTATCACCCAGGCGTGCCTTCTGGGACTGAAGATCGGTATTAATTATTATGAAGTACTGTATTAATATTTCCTGTAGGTATAACACATATTAAAGCCTATGACTTGATTCCTTATAAAACAATATAATGGTCAGAGCTCACAGTGAAGTCAGCCAATAAGGTACTCGGACTTTCTTTACTGTTTATGTATCGAACTATTATTATCAAATGTGTCCTATTATATTGTTATTATAGGCTATTAATGACAGTCTTATGATCAGTTGGCTCAAGCCTTGTTCTGATCACTGACGGCGAGAAATGAGAGACTCTCGGAAGAGACTGAGGTGTGTCGCTACGCTACACACGCACACTAATATATATATATATATATATATATATATATATATATATATATATATATATATATATATATATATATATATATATATATATATATGTATGTATATGTTGGGGCAGTCGTGGGCTTGAGGTTAGGGAACCCCCAGAGCCGACAGCACATGACCGATTTGTCCTTGAGCAAGACACCTGACCCTCCAACTGCTCCCCGGGCGCTGCAGATAGGGCTGCCCACCGCTCCGGGCAAGTCTAGTGTGTGCCCCCTAGTGTGTGTGTGCTCACTAGTGTGTATGTGGCGTTTCACTTCACTATATATAAATATATATTGCTATGATTCTAGACCATTCATAAGCAGTCGCAGCAAAACCACTCATCATTTTTTTTTTATATACATTATTTGGAGCTGCTTTAAACACACAGAATATCAGTTCTATATTACCAGTAATACCACCGTTATTACAGAAATGATCACACGTTTTCCTCGTTATATCCTAAATCTGTAAGAAACCCTTAACGTCCCTGCTGGAACAAACCGTGTATCTTCGCCTTCATCACTTCTCACTTTTCAATAGAATTTTGAAAACACCGTCTGCCACGAGTTCTACACAGAACCATTTCATGCTTAGCGGTGCTCTGCATGGAGAACCGGTTCTTCATGCTGACTTAGAATGCGTCGGACATGGTTCTATATAGAACTTATTTGAAAACTGTTCTGTATAGGACCAATTCAAAACGTCACAATGTGACATCGTATTAATAGCAGAACCCAGAACCACCTTCAGAAACGTTCTACACCGAACAAAACAACACATTCTCCATCAATCTGAAGAACGCTTTCACCATGCACGGTTCCACGGTTCTAAACAGAACCATTACTTTTACTAAACAACCCTGGAAATAGGGGGGTGGTCGTGGGCTGGACGTTAGGTAACCAGCCTCGTGACCGGAAGGTCGCCGGTTCGATCCCCAGACCCGACAGCCCATGACTGAGGTGTCCTTGAGCAACCTAACCCCCAAGTGGTCCCCGGGCGCTGCGGATTGGGCTGCCCACCACTCCGGGCGAGTGTGCTCTCTGCCCCCTAGTGTGTGTGTGTGTGTGTGTGTGTGTGTGGTGTTTCACTGCATGGATGGGTTAAACGCCGTTGTGGGACTAATAAGGGTCTCTTAATCTTCAGTCCTCTCTTTAAGCCTGTATGACGTCTCGTCTATGTAAGGGTGCACGACGTCCCCCATCCATCTGAAGAGCCTTTCGCCATGCAAAGAACCATTTAAGCACGGCCTGGTTCTTATAGAGAACTCGTGCTTCTAAACTTCGCATATAGGGCGCACTATATGCCTTCAAGTAGACATCACAGAGTGCTGCTGCTCCAGGAGTGAAAGGCGTTTAACCTTCAACACTCGCTGGAAATATCGTTTATTTGGTTTATCGCCCTCTCAGTTGTTGTTTGGTGCAGTAAAGGTGGGTTAATTTGAATTAGTGGGCCGGGGGGCTGCGGGGCTGCGGACAGCCTCCTGGTCCAGCTGCTCCGGCCAAACAACGACACACGAGCTGGAGCCTCAGCTTGCCGAGTTAGCCACTTAGCTATCCCACCACGACCCAGCAGCTCCCCAGCGAAAGCCCCCCGGTGGCTCCTCATCCCAGCCCGGACTGGAAAGCCTGGCTGTCTCACCTTGTTTGTTCTCGGTCAGCTGCCGCTCGAACTCGTCAAAATCGGACATTTTTCAGCGTCGGACTCCAACACGGAGGGGGACGAGCTGGCTAGCGGTGGCTAACACGCAGCTAGCAGTCCAGCGGCTACGAACACGCCCAGAACCCAATAACAGCGGAGCTCAAAGCGGGCAGAATGCGCTCGGACGAGCCCCGAACTCCCGGTTCCGCGTCTCCAGATGGGCAGAAAGGGGTCCTGGCTGCTAGCGAAGCCCACCGAGCGATACAAAGGTTAGCATTAGCATCCGCTGCAGCTGAAGTGACGGCGCTCCCGCGGGCGTTTCCGAAGCGCTCGGCCCGTCACGGCTCCATCCGAGCTCCGCGGAGTCCCGCAGCGATGGACGAGCCACAAACAACAAAACAACAAACAACAAAAACACAAGAAATAAACAGAGAAACCCAGCCGAGGCCGAAAGAGTGCGCTTGGCTAAACTCAGCGGCACTTCCGGGGCAGTTTTCACAATAAAAGTCAGAGGGCGGGTTTGTTTTGTTTGAGATCTCTGCTGAAATATTTGTGAAATAATACGTTAAAAAATTGTGGTAAAAATGCGATTTATTCGCATGAAAGAAGGCAATAATGAAAGGGAATTAAAGGGAAATTCCAGCTTTTTTTCTTCCCTTCAAAATTTCTCACTACGCTGGTTGAGGGTCATTCAGAGTGGAGGTCATTGGATTGGACTCGGGATTTATTTATAGTTTAAATTTAATTCATCAGTGAAGTTTAAATCTAGATTAACTGTAGAAGTAATTCTGGATTCAAATGACGGTCTAAATGTAAGCCTGTTTATTTTTAATCTAGGTTCAACATTTTATTTGCCCTTTATGTATCCTTCCATAAAAATAAATTAATTAAAATACATTTTAGCCATTTTTAAAATCAAAATAATAATAATAATAATAAGGTCAGACGCCAGGCAGTGAATTCATAACTGTTTCATGTAGGAACTTCCTGTAAGGGAGCGCGTTTAGAGGTGGACGTCTGGTTCCTATCACCACCACTGTGAACACTTCTGACTCGCTGAGTTCCTCTAGAAAGGAGCACTTCACGCCAAACCGCTCCGAATGACTGTTTACATTTTAACCAGCTAATTATGTAGAGCTTTTGAAAAAATGGTGGAGTTCCCCTTTAAGGAAAGCTCGTATTTCTTCGACAGCGCCCCCTAGTGGATGTTTTGTTCTGCACGGAAGGACGGACGAGTCCATTTTTTTGTTCTTGGTAATGTCTTTAGTGTCGTTTCACACTTCAGATTTTGTGGTTGGGTTATGTTTAGGCGGTTCTTTCAGGATAAGCAAGGGTGAAGCAGCATGTCGCTGCTGCTTCTTAGTGGAATTTACCCGTTCCACCTTAAATGGTGCAGCCATTTACAGCCTCGCAAACTGCAAATGTGCACGTTCATTGTCCAGAGCAGTGAGAGCTAACCCGTGTTTTGCAAATGTAGCCCACTGATTGCATGCATGAGCTGTCAATCATACTGCTGGATTCTGATTGGCGTGCTGCTGGTGGGCGTCAGCCGGCCTTGCCTTCACAGTGGAGTGTGTAATACTGTAAACTCAGTGTTAAACAGTGTTAAACAGGGTTTCTCTGGCCTTACAGACCCACCACAGTGCTGCTGAGCTGCTCCTCCACCAGGTTCTGCAGTCAGCTGTGAAGATCACAGGCCTTTGCTGATAGTAAGTGTGTTGCTGTGTCCAGCCTCAGGTGTTAAAGAGGCACCTATGTTCTAAAATGTCTTGAGGAGTGCATGTGGAGCAGTTTGATATAAGCTGGTCTGTTTCAGAGAAATTTACAGACATTGAATTTCTCTTTACAGTGGTGCTGATAGGAACCAGACGTCGCTGTGTCTACAACACAAATGTAGCCGTTTTATTTACCATCCAATGGTAACGATGATGATGGTACAATAGTGGAAAGTCTGTTTTCTTTGGGGGCAGTCGTGGGCTGGAGGTTAGGGAACCAGCCTTGTGACTGGAAGGTCGTCAGTTCAATCCCTGTGACTGAGGTGTCCTTGAGCAAGACACTTAACCCCCAACTGTTCCCCGGGCGCTGCGGATTGGGCTGCCCACCGCTCCGGGCAAGTGTGCTCACTAGTGTGTATGTGGTGTTTCACTTCATGGATGGGTTAAATGTGGAGGAGAAATTTCCCCGCTGTGGGACTAATAAGGGTCCCTTAATCTTAATATTTTGCCTTCATGTGTCCTTCCACCGTGAATGGATTAAAATAAACGGACTGAAATACATTTTAGGCCAAAATTGTATCACAAACCAGTGTCAGACATCAGGCAGCATCAGGTGGACGTCTGGTTCCTGTCACCACCACTGCGTTTTAGACTAAAACCTTATCAGAACAGAGTCCCAGACGTCAGGGAACATATTAGCAGTTGTTTTCTATGATAAGTTCCTGTGAGGGAGCTTTTACAGGCATTCTGTGACTTCTGACTCAGTTTCTCCAGAACTGAGCGTTTCACATCAAGCCACTTACAGTGACTCTGATAACACAGTAATGCTGTAACTCTGAGTCAAGCTGGTGCATGTTACCTCCACATGGCCTCACACAAGGAAAACGCACCTTAGTATGAGCTCAATTCATCCCTTTGCAGTTGTATAAGGTTACTGCTTAGAAAAATAAGGCTTTGGTTAAAGGGGGCCTTCACCAAATTTTTAAAAACCCTTCCTAATTAAATGGTTGAGATGTAAACAAAGTATTAAAATACGCTGCACGTCCTCATACAAGTCCCCGCACTTACTTCACAGTGTGCAAAGAAAAAGGAGCACGTTTGTGTCTTTCATTGGTATACAGTTTGCAGATTACACACATTTTAATTGATTTTTCTCCAAATTTCTGCATAACTAATTCATTCTGAGCGGTTTGGTGTGAAACGCTCCGTTCTAGAGAAACTTACCGAGTCAGAACTGTTCACAGTGGTGGTGATAGGAACCAGACGTCCCCCTCTAAAAGCCCCTCACAGAAAGTTCCTACATTAAATGATTCTGAATTGACTGCCTGATTTCTAAGACACTGTTTCACGGTAGTTTTCAGAAGGTTTTAGCCTTAAAATCCATTCATGGTGGAGGGATACATGCAGGGTGTTGTGAGGCAAAATAGACCCCCCCCCCAGAAAACCCTTATTTTTCCCAACATCAACATTCCATGTAAAGCTCAAAAGACTCGTGTGGGTTCTCCGGTGGTTCTGGATGGTAAATAAAGTGTCTATATCTGTGTTGTAGTCATGGCGACGCCTGGTTCCCATCACCACCACTGTAAAGACGTCTGAACCGTTTCACACCAAGCCAGCTCTGAATCTCTCTGATTACCTCCTTATTCAGAAATTCTGAAAAATTTGTGGAATTCCCCTTTAAGGGAAGTTTGAAAAGTTTTAAAAAATACTGATTTATTCTTTTTAACTTGGCTTACCGTGAAAAAGTCAGACATGCTAAGGCAGCGGCTCTCAAACCTGTGGCCCCTAGAGCCCTGTCGGCTTATTAAATCTGATTTTCCATATCTGAGAATGGGAGACAGTGATTATTATTATTATTACAACGACTATAATTATTAATGGTAAACAGTTATTAAACGTTATTACGGGGTCAGAGGATGAAGCTCGGTGGCACTAACTGTCCACAAAGAGGGCCTTAGGCTAAAACGGTTTAATAGCCGCTGTGTTAATGGAACATGTTTTATTTTCCAGTAAAACCCAGCTGACGCAAACGATCTCTTTCAGTGGCAGGAATAGGAAGACTCTCGGCCAGAAGCTCAGTGCTGCTGCTGTGCGATATGCAGGAGAAGTTTCGGCCCACCATCTTCCACTTCACCAACGTTGTGAGCAATGCAGCGAGGCTGCTGCAGGTGATCTGTCATTGCAGCACCTACTTTCGCTTCTGAGTCACGTTACGACCTGCCTGAGTGGCCGTGTGTCATCTTTATCTATAACTTGGATTATAAACGGTGCCGGTAAACGAGCCCACTCGCCAGCGGAAGGTGGAGCAGCTCGACTCAAACAACAGTTCTCAAGTAAAACGTGGTGAATCTAATACAGTAACGACTAAATTTGACGTAAAGAAAAGCCACAAAGAACGCTGGAGTGAAAAAGGCCTTGGAGCGGGGAGTTCCCCTGTAGAGCGTCCAAGCGTCTATCAGCAGAGGCACTGAAGCGTGGCAGACTCCATTCTTCTCCTTTTGGCCTAAAATAACATGCTAAAGCTCCAAAGTGAGAGGAGTGAGCAACAATAAAGCAGAACAGGAGCTGAACCAGCACAGCACATCAATTTAAACCCAGTAACAAAGAACCGTGGCTGAGATTGAAGGACGAAAATCTAGATTCCTTTCTGCGCTAATGTACTTGAGCAAAAGTGTTATTAATATTATTAAAAGTACTCTGAAACGGAGCAATACAGGTCAGTACCGCTCACCTGTGCTGCTCTACAGTGGGGGTGCGCTGATATAGGAACCGTGGGCCGATGTCGATACCCAGCCGATGCACACAGAGGTGGGCGATATGGAAAAACAATCTAGTATCACGATACTATTAAGACGTTTTCACGATACATGATGCTGGTTCAGTCCCTTTTCAGCCCTCATCTCTACCACTTAGCCCACGGTCATGTCTAGAGGTAAGGGGTCCCGATTCTTGCTGAGATGGAGGGGTAGGGTGGTGTTAGGGCCACATGACCCTCCAAACAGGTTTTTCAGAGACTCACTCCGAACAGAGTGATATGAGCAAGACGGCCGCACAAGAAACCAAAGAAACCCGTAAATGTCAATATTTTCCCCGTTAAACATGACGATAACCGTTGTGTTATCTTAGTTTAATGACTTTTCAGTGTATTATGGTCCTTTTCTTCATAACAAGCATAAAACCTGCCAGTAGTAGCTGATGTCTTGGTAGGTAACTAGCTAAATTTCCAACGGTTCCACCTTAAATGGTGGAATGGGAAACGGTTCCACCTTAAATGGTGGAATGGGAAACGGTTCCACATTAAAAGGTGGAATGGGAAACGGTTCCACCTTAAATGGTGGAATGGGAAACAGTTCCACCTTAAATGGTGGAATGGGAAACGGTTCCACCTTGAATGGTGGAATGGGAAACGGTTCCACCTTAAATGGTGGAATGGGAAACGGTTCCACCTTGAATGATGGAATGGGAAACGGTTCCACCTTAAATGGTGGAATGGGAAACGGTTCCACCTTGAATGGTGGAATGGGAAACGGTTCCACCTTAAATGGTGGAATGGGAAACGATTCCACATTAAAAGGTGGAATGGGAAACGGTTCCACCTTAAATGCTGGAATGGGAAACGGTTCCACCTTAAATGCTGGAATGGGAAACGGTTCCACCTTAAATGGTGGAATGGGAAACGATTCCACATTAAAAGGTGGAATGGGAAACGGTTCCACCTTAAATGCTGGAATGGGAAACGGTTCCACCTTAAATGGTGGAATGGGAAACGGTTCCACCTTAAATGCTGGAAAGGCAGATAATCTTGTCTTCTTGGCCAAAAAAGAGGCTGAACTTTGATTTGTAGGAATGAAGGGCAGTTTAAAATGCAGTATTAGTCATAAAAGTTGAAATGAGATGTTTGGCGTGTCTGAGGAGCTCTACGCT
This sequence comes from Pygocentrus nattereri, assembly GCF_015220715.1. Lineage (NCBI taxonomy): Eukaryota > Metazoa > Chordata > Actinopteri > Characiformes > Serrasalmidae > Pygocentrus > Pygocentrus nattereri. Next base: position 48,028,699 of record NC_051213.1, on the reverse strand, counting down.
TTTTACGCTCGTAACGTTGCTGTTCATGCCGTACCTTCGTTTTCACCGTGACTGTAGTGACCACAAACTGGACGGTCTCCCGTTGAAATGAGACGTTTGATCAGAAAAACACATAAAAACAAGGTGCATGAAAATACAGATGCTTTCAGTTCAACAGATCTGATTGGCTGAGCCACGTCACAAACGGTCCCGAAATCCCTGATAGACATATAACCACACACGGCAGATGAATTCCACCCGCGCCAAGGCTTTAAAGACCACTGTGCTTTTAAAAGCATAGCCGTGGCTGCTCGGCAATCACAGGTCACCGCGGTTTGTATTAATGATATGTTATTTATTGACGGAGGCCAAATTGGCTGATTACCCACGTTACTTGCTACCTACTCTCCTGGGCAGAAAAATGGGCCAAGCCCAAAATATCGTGGTTTTTACTGCTGGTTTTGGCTGGTCAGAGTCCAGACTTGTACCCTGTAGAGAATATCTGGTCTCACAATAAACACAAACTGGCTCGGCAGTGTTTTTCAGCTGTCGACGCTCAGTGGAACGAGACTGGCTCCTCTTTCTGTCTGCAAATTTACTCACAAAACGTCAGCAATTAAAGAAATGGATAGGAAAACTTTAATGATTTGCCATGTTGGGCTTGGCCCAGTATTTCTGGCCAGGAGTTTAAGTTGACTTAGTGGCTCATATTCATTGTACTGTCTGCTACTGTGCACTCACACAAATGTTTACAGTGACTCAAAGAGTACAGTATTAAAGACACAGTGGTGCTGCTGGAGTTTTAAAACACTGTGTCCATTCACTGTCCACTCTGGTCCACCTTGTAGATGTAAAGTCAGAGACGACGGCTCATCTGCTGCTGCACGGTTTGTGTTGGTCATCCTCTAGTCCTTCATCAGGGGTCACAGGACGCTACCCACAGGACGCTGCCCACAGGACACTGCTAGCTGGATATTTTTGGTTGGTGGACTATTCTCAGTCCAGCAGGGACACTGAGGTGTTTTAAAAGGTGTGTCTGATCCACTCATACCAGCGCAGCACACACTAACACACCAGCACCACGTCAGTGTGACTGCAGTGCTGAGAATGATCCACTGCCCAAACAGTACCTGCTCTGTGAGGGTCCATGGGGGTCCTGACCACTGAAGAACAGGGTAACAGAGTATCAGAGAAACAGATGGACTACAGTCTGTAACTGTAGAACTATAGAGTGCAGCTATACGGTCAGTGGAGCTGATAAGGTGGACAGTGAGCGTAGAAACGAGGAGGTGGTCAGGGTGTTAGGCCTGATCAGTGTAAGATATAAATATGGTAAAACGTGGCTTAAAAACTGCTGATCAGACCAATCTAAGAACGGAGTGGGCGTGTCTAATGAGCAGCTTGATTGACAGCTGTGTCTAACACCCCTAGCCTGCTCCGCTCCTCATACGGACCTGCCACAGACGGATGGCCTAGCTCACCAGCTTTTGGTTATGCTGGGTTAGCTTCAGCTCTCTGAGCTTCTCAGACTCTTAATTATTATTAATAATATGTAGCGTTACTGTATGTAATGTTGTACTTTGTTGCCGTTCTTCTGAAATAAATAATCTGCCTGCGGCTGATTTTACTGTGGTTGAGTAAGAGAGTTTCACTCTGCTTCACGTCATATGTTATAACTGTAGTATAACCATGATAGAGTCGTTATAAAACAGCTGCTCGTTATTACATCTGACACAAGCAGCCTTGCTTTCCTCTGCTGTGCTGCAGGCTTGTCGGATCCTGGCTATCCCTCCGATTTTGACCGAGCAGTACCCTAAAGGTCTGGGCCCCACCGTCCCGGAGCTGGGGGCCGAGGGTCTGAAGACTCACACCAAAACACGCTTCTCCATGCTGACCGACACCGTAGAGGAGGAGCTGAAAAGCCTGGGGAACCCAAAGCAGGCCATACTCTGTGGCATTGAGGCCCAAGCCTGCATCGCGGTATTCTCTCACATCATGTTGAATAGCATACTCCAGCTTTTTTCAGCCTTGTCTGCTACTTCAGTCGCATGTGACTGATTTTCAGAGCGGTTCGGTGTGAAACGATCCCTTCGAGAGAAACTTACCGAGTCAGAGCTGTTCACAGTGGTGGTGATAGGAACCAGACGTCCCCCTCTAAAAGCCCCCTTTACAGACAGTACATGAAATGGTTATGAATTCACCGCCTGATGTCATTGTTCTGACCATTTTAAAATAAACCTTTGGGCTACAATGTACTTTTTAAAACTTATTAATGGTGAAGCGATACATGCAGGGCGACGTAAGGCAAAATAGTTCCCAAAGAAAAGATTTTCCACTATTTTCCTTCATCTATATTCCATATAAAGCTCAGAAGACTCGTGTGGGTTCTCTGGTGGTTCTGGATGGTAAATAAAGTATCTATATCTGTGTTGTAGTCATGGCGACGTCTGGTTCCTATCACCACCACTGTAAAGACGTCTGAACCGTTTCACACCAAACCCACTCTGTTTACATCTCAACGATTGAATTATGTGTGCATTTTGAAAATTTGGTGGAGTTAGTCTTTAAAACCAGTGGATTTGAAACTTCCTTCGGTCAAATTTAGCTGTAAATCTGAGTAGTTGGCTCTGTCAGAGAGGTGTAGTGGTGTTTGTGAACTGTTGCTCTCATCTAAACTCATATAGGAGGCTTGTGACAACTCACAAAGCACGAAAAACCTGCTTTTTCTGCTATAAGGCTCTACAGGAATTCTTACTGCAGAGAAGGTACTGATCTCCTGCTGTCTGAAATGTGCTGAACCACATCAATGTATCTCCTCTCTGATTAATACACACTGTGCAGTCTGTCACAACTACTACTGTAACGACACTTTTCACTGTGCACTTTACTTTACACGACAATATTGATGCACCTCAAAGTTAGTCATGCCAGGCTACTGAAACACTGCAATTTCCCTCCGGGATCAATAAAGGTAGGTAGGTAGGTAGGAATGGTGATGCGCAGTCACTGTCCAAAGGCCAGAAATCACTCAACTGGTTTGCACTGTAATCTATGCAGTTACTTCATAATGAGCAGTCATTAATTCTGGCATGTGCCCAAAACTGGACAGCCTAGACGTCACCCCACTACTATTATATATATATGTATTCCAAACGTTTATCCGTGGAATTCAGCAGCTGCCCCATTGACTTCCATTATAAGCGAGTTTTAAATCAGCAGGTTTTCAGTTCTTTTCTGAGTTCAGGGAAACGTTGTGAGATTACTGTCTGTGCTAATCGACCGGATGCTCCAGATTCAGCAAACAAAGATTAGGTTGGAAAACTCTGGAATAATGTAATAATGTGTGCTTGTGAAGGCCGAACGCAGGAATAGGCTGAATGATTATAACCTCTGCTGTATCTCTGCAGTGTACAGCCTATGACCTGCTGGAGAGAGGGATGGAGGTGCACATTGTTGCAGATGCTGTTTCGGCTCGAAGGTAACTCTAAACTTACGGCTTCTCGTTACGCAACTTAAACACAGGCTTCAGCGCCCTCATATTAAAGATGGATGAGCTGACCGCGCGCTTTCCCCTCAGTCAGACGGACCGCTTGTTTGCTCTGTCGCGGCTGAAGCAGAGCGGCGCGTTTCTCACCACCACAGAGGGAGTCCTGCTGCAGCTGGTGCAGGACGCGAAGCACCCCAACTTTAAAGAGGTGCAGCAATATTAATAAAACACAGAAAATGATTATGTTCATCGGCACAGCACTTATCACTGCATAATGCTGCTTGACAGCGTCAGAGGTTTTCTGGTTTGGTGTCAGGAATTAAATATACAGCGATCAGGCAGAACGTCCTGACCACCTCCTCGTTTCTACGCTCACTGTCCACTTTATCAGCTCCACTTACTGTATAGCTGCACTCTGTAGTTCTACAGTTACAGACTGTAGTCCATCTGTTTCTCTGATACTCTGTTACCCTGTTCTCCAGTGGTCAGGACCCCCATGGACCCTCACAGAGCAGGTGTTATGTAGCAAAATGTTATTTAAAATGACATGAAAGCATAAGTTTTTTTATACGGCCCTTTTAAAGCTACGTTCACTATTACAAGCCTCGTTGCTCAAATCCGATTCACACTCGTTTAGGTAAGAGACTCAAATCTGTCATTAATGTGATGAAATGACCCTCATGAGCTCCTCCTACTCATTAACGTCACGTGACTGAATCACTGCATCATCAGCACAAACTAACGAGCAGAACGAGCTTCGCTGAGAAGATCATTAACTCTGATCAGCTCTCGGCTTCATTATTAGAGCCAGACGGAGGAGGAAAAGCTGAGATCAGCTGCTTTTCCACCGTTCACAGGCTTTAACGTCTGTTCGGCGCTGCTGCCATGGTAACGCTGAACGATGGCGCATGAATTCCGATCTGAGCGTCACATTAAAGTCACACGTCCACGAATCGGATCCAATCTTGGACCACATATGAAAGCGACTTGTGTCCACACAGCCCTGAAAACATCGGATCTGAGTCGCATTAGGGCAAAAAACAGGTCATGTGGACGCAGCCTGAGTGTTTGAGTTTTGACACCCCTGGTCTAAACCTTTAACGAATGTCCTTCATTTCTGCGCACAGATCCAGAAGCTGCTGGCCCATCCTTCTCCAGACACCGGGCTCCTGGCCTTCTTCAGCTCGCTGTAGGACTGCATGCACTACACAGCAGGACGCAGCATTATCAGTTAGTGCTGCACGCTGTCACAGTATGCAAATGAGCCCTGGGTTTTACTGTGAGCCGTGAGCCTCCTGAACCAATCACAGCTCAGCTTCTGTGGACAACAATAAACATGAATGTGAATCATTGTACTCATATGTAATGCAGGTCATTCTTCAGTCATGTCACATCCAGCGTGATTGTATTGCTTCATATCATCATCGCAATTGTTTTGGTCTCTGTTGCGCACTAAGATTCATTTATCTGTATCAAATCAAGTTTCTTTTTGACATCGAACAATTGCACTCTCGAATGCACTGCATTGCGTACTGTATATGCATTGTCAACAATACAGTAATAAATAGATTAAACAAACGTCTCCAGGTATGTGATGCTATTTTCGCGCAAGTTCCACACACTGTCTGCATGGTTATGCATCTCATTCAGAGTGGCCTGCTGTTCTAGTGGAGGTGATAGGAACCAGACGTCCACCTCTGAAAGCTCCCTCACAGAAAGTCACTACACAAAACGGTTATGAATTCACTTGCTGGGACTCTATGGGTCTATGATGGTTTTGAGTAGATTTCGGCCTACAAATCCATTCTTGGTGGAGGGATACGTCATGTGCAGGGCGCTGTGAGGCAAAATAGTCCCGACAGAAAACATTATTTCTCACTATTGTACCATCAACAACATCCCATATGAAAGCTTAGAAGACACATGTAGGTTCACGGGTGGTTTTGGGCAGTAAATAAATATGACTCTGGTTGTGTTGTCATGGCGATGCCTGGTTCCAGTCACCACCACTGTGCAATGAACTGGTCCAAGTCTAACCACTCTGTGCAGAAATTTTAGGAAAGTGGGTGGAGTTGCCCTTCCACTTCAGCTGTACGAGGAAGAAGAAACTCCGAGAGGTGGGAGGAGAGAGAGGGCAGGAGAGAAAAAAAAAAGAGGAGTGGCAGAAGAATGAGAGGAAGAGGTCAGACAGGAGGGTGTGACGTCTGGTCAGTGAAAGGGAGGAGAGAGGGGGAGAGTGAGAGAGAGAGAGAGAGAGAGAGCGAGAGAGGAAGAACTTTTCTGACTTTTTTTTTCTCCCCCTCCTTTTCGGTTTAAGCAGATATCGCACGGAAGAGAGTGTAAAGCAAACGAAAGCTGAGGAAAGCAGTTTGGATGGGAGGTGAAGGAGGTGAAAGAGGAAGAGAGAGAGAGCGAAGCACAAACAAACAGCTGAGCGGCGCAGCAGATGACAGCATTAAAAATTGACACAGTGTGAAGCCTGGGGCCTGTTGACAGGAGAGAGGTAGGCTGTATGTGTCTCACTCTCTCTCTCTCTCTCTCTCTCTCTCTCCCTCTCTCTCTCTCTCTCTCTCTCTCCCTCACTAATTACATCTGAGTCTATCTGGAAAGAATGTAAAAGTATCCAACCTCCTTTAGAAGCAGCACCGAGTTTCTACAAACTTTGGTCTGCTTTGTTTTAAAGTTTCCTCCGCGGCTCTATTTTTAGCCGTGGAGCTTCTGTCTGTCTCTGCATCAGCCAGCTTGGTGCTCAGCACTTTGCAGATGTGACTGCATGCATTTCATTCATTACACTGATTGGTCGTTATTCAGGGGGACAGGAGAGGTGCAGATTTTTAAAATAGTGCCGGAACTGTATACACAGCAAAAACAAGGTCTTGGCAGCGAAACCTGACCTAAATTTAGCCTAATATTTCTCATTTCGTGAACATTTAGTTAACCTCTTCAATGGCCAGGGCCCACAAGCAGACCCTGTATAATTTCTCACTATTTTACCATCATCAGTGGTCAATGGTAAAAGCTTAGATGAGACACGTAGGTTCACTGGTGGTTTTGGACAGTAAATACAATGTCTGTATTTGTGTCGTGGCCATGGCTCAAATATATTCATGGTCAAGTTTTATTGCACACTTCTATAACCCAAGAATAACCAAGCCGATTTGCATTAGAGCCCCTGTAGTTGCTGAATAATAAGCCTTAGAATGTAATAAGCCTGAGATTTTAAGGGTATTAAGTAATTTTCTAAGTGAAAGGATGCCACTGTATTGGCAGCTCATATAAGAATAATTAGTGGTGGTGATAGGAACCAGACGTCCACCTCTAAAAGCTCCCTCACAGAAAGTCACTACATGAGTTGGTTGTGAATTCGCTGCCTGATGTCTGAGACATTGTTTACAATAGTTTTGAGTAGGTTTTGGCCTACGAATCCATTCTTGGTGGAGGGATACATAGTATGCAGGGCGCTGTGAGGCAAAATAGTCCCCAAAAATGTATTATTTCTCACTATTTTACCATCGTCAGTGGTCCGTATGAAATCTGTAAAAGCTTAGACGACACATGTAGGTTGTATTTGTATGTCTGTGTTTGTGTCGTAGTCATGGCTCAAATATATTCATGGTCAAGTTTTATTACACACTTCTATAACCTATGAATAGCTCAGCCAGTTTGCATTGAAGTCCCTGTAGTTACTGAATAATAAGCCTTGGACTGTAATAAGCCTGAGATTTTATTTTATTAAGCCATTTTCTCACTGTTTTGGCGGATCGTATAAGAATGCTCTTTTAGTGGTGGTGATAGGAACCAGACGTCCACCTCTAAAAGCTCGCTCACAGAAAGGCATGGTTATTAATACGCTGCTATTTCAGCCTTAAAATCCTTTCATGGTGGAGGGGTACATGCAGGGTGTTGTGAGGCAAAATAGTCCCATTGATTTTCTGCTATTTTACCTTCACCAACATTCCATATTAAACTATATGAACTCAGAAGACTCGTCTAGGTTCCCTGGAGGTTTTGGATGGTAAGCAGAACGGCTGTAGTTGTGTTGTAGTCATAGCTAAAGTTTAATCCATGGCCATAATATTTCTCATTTCGAGATTTCTATAAGAACTTTATAAGATCATAACTTGACATTTTTAATCAACGTCTTAACCTTTTAAATGGCCAGGGCCACCAGCAGGCCCAAGACTTTACTACACACTTCTATAACTTATGAATAGCTCAGTCGGTTTGCACTGGAGTCCCTGTAGTTACTGAATAATAAGCCTTAGTATGTAATAAGTGTGATATAACTATATTAAGCGACTAAGTGAAATGGTCTCACTGTACTGGCAGATCATATAAGAATCTTTCAAAGCTCCCTCACAGAAAGTTTTATGTGAAATGGTTTTAAATTCACTGCCCAATGTCTGCGACATGGTTTACGATAGTTTTGAGTAGATTTTGGCCTACAAATCCATTCCTGGTGGAGGGATACATAATATGCAGGGCGTTGTGAGGCAAAGTAGTCCCCAAAGAAAACATATTATTTCTCACTACTGTACCATCAATAACATATAAACTAACTATAACTAACTATAAAAGCTCATATACTGTATAGGTGTGTGTGTGTGTGTGTGTGTGTGTGTGTGTGTGTGTGTGTGTGTGTGTGTTTGTATATTTGACATTTAATACAATAATAAGTCAAGACTTATAAATAATGATACTATTATTATTATAATAGTGATATTTAAAATAGTAATCATAAAGTTAATTATATTTCACATTAATAAAGTTAAGATAATAAAGAAATCAACATTGAGAAAGTTAATGATATTCAAGTTAAATGTAAACAAAATCAGAATGAATAAAGTTAGTGATTTCATTTAAATGTAAAAAAAAAAAGAAAATGTCCAAAATGAAAATAAAATACATTCAATATCCAGAATGAAAGTAGTTTAAGTTTGTATTAATGCAGTTAATACGTTTGCATAATTAAACTTAATGAGATTAACACCATTAAAGTGAATTATATTCAACCTTTCATAAAATAATAAGTCGGCATTTGTAAAATGAATGATATGTAATTTAGCATTGATAAAGTTAGTAAGTCAGAGTGAATAAAGTTATTGATGTTTCATTTAAATGTAAAAAAAAGAGAACAAAATGAGAATTAAAACACATTTAATGACCAGAAAGAGGTTCTTATAAAATATAAGTTTGTATTAATGCAGTCAATGCGTTTTGCATAAAGTTAATGAGATTTAGGTTAATAGTATTAACAGTTAATAAAATAATAAGGCAGCATTTGTAAAATGCATGATATTGAATTTAGCATGAATGAAGTTAATAAGGCAGAATGAATAAAGTTAACAAGTTAGCATGATCAGTAATACTGCTTATAAATATAATGCAGTTAATGTCCAGACTGAGGTCCTAATGAAGTTACTACTCAGTTATAATAAAATACCACATAATAATTAAAGGTGTTGTATCAGCATCATTACTGCCAGGTGAAGTGTGAGGCGAATAAAGGCAGCCTCGCTCAGGAGGAAACGCTGTATATGTAAATTGAAGTGTACACTGCTTTGTTTGGACCGAAGTGCCTCTTAACGCCCTCTTCCGCTCTGCACTGCAGCCACTTCCTCCAGCATGACGTCAGAACTGGACTCCAGTTTGACCAGCATCGACTGGCTCCCTCAGCTGGGCGTCAGCACGCTGCGCTCCGGCAAGGAGAGAGGAGAGAGGAAGAGAGAGCGAGCCAGGGAGAGAGATACAGCCGCCCCTCCGTCCATCCCTTCCTCCTCCCCTCCGCCCGGCTCCAAAGGGAAGCCTCCGCACAGCTACGCCACCCTCATCGCCATGGCGATCAGCTCCGCCCCCGAGAGGAAGCTGAGTCTCAACGACATTTACACCTGGATCAGTGACACGTTCCCTTATTACAACAGAGCAGGCCGAGGCTGGAAGGTAAAGGAGGACACTCACACAGAGGTGTATGCAAAAGTTTGCGCACCCCTGGTCGAATGATGTGTCTTGTTGATTTTGTGAGTGAAAATAAGCGAACGTGCTTAAATGTGGCATCGATCTCTCGTTTCTACACTCAGTGTCCACTTGATCAGCTCCACTGACCATATAGGAGCACTTCGTAGCTCTGCGGTCACAGACTGTAGTCCGTCTGTTTCTCTGCTCCCTGTTCTTCAATGGTCAGGACCCCCACAGGACCCCCACAGCGCAGGTATTATTTGGGTGATGGGTCATTCTGGCCACTGCAGTGGTGGTGGTGTGTTAGTGTGTGTTGCGCTGGTGCAAGTGGATCAGACACAGCAGTGCTGCTGGGGTTTTTAAACACCCCAGTGTCGCTGCTGGACTGAGAACCAAAAATATCCAGCCAAGCAGCGTCCTGTGGGCAGCGTCCTGTGGGCAGCGTCCTGTGACCACTGATGAAGGACTAGAGGATGACCAGCACAAACTGTGCAGCAGCAGATGAGCTGTCGTCTCTGACTTTACATCTACAAGGTGGACCGACGAGGCAGGAGTGTCTAATAGAGTGGACAGTGAGTGGACACAGTATTTAAAAAATGTGGTCACTTATTTACACTTAGAAAATCAACAAAACATGTAAACTGACCAACTTAAATATGACATTATTTATATTACTGTATTTACTTGTGTGTATAAAATTGAGAGACCACCCTTTTGTTCTTTCAAGAAACATACATTTAACAGAAACTCGCACAGACATATAGCGTCAAAATCTGTCACTTTTCATTTGTCTTTAACACTTCCATTATTCCATGGTGGAGGATCAAGTTTGGCAAGTTTGGGAATGTACAATCCCGATTCCAGAAAAGCTGGGATGTTGTGTAAAATGTAAATAAATGTGAATAATAACAGATTTTCAAATCTCATAAACCCATATTTTATTTACAATAGAACATAGAACATATATCAGATGTTGATGGATGGCAGCATATTTTGTTCTGGTCAACACTGATAGAGCCTTTCCAGATGTGTAAGTTGCCCACGCCATAGGCCCTAATGCAACCCCAGGCCATCTGAGATTCAGGCTTTTGAACTGTGCGCTCATAACAAGCTGGACGGTCCCTCTCCTCTTGAGTCCATGGTTTCCAAAAACAATTTCAAATTTTGATTCATCTGACAGAGCAGTTTTCCATTTTGCCTCAGTACGTTTTAATCGAGCCCTGGCCCAGAGAAGACGGCAGCGTTTCTGGATCCTGTTTATATACGGCTTCTTCTTTCGCATTTGTGGACGGCACGGCGAATCACAGACAGGGATTTCTGTGTTTCTGAGCCCATGCAGTGGTTTCCAGTACAGAATCCGGCCTGTTTTCAATGCAGTGCTGCTTGAGGGCCTGAAGATCACAAGCATCCATAATGACCACCAGCCTTGTCCCTTGCGTACAGGACTTTGTCCAGATTCTCTGAACCTTTTGATGACATCATGTATTGTAGATGGTTGGATATCCAAAGTCTTCGCAATTTTACATCGAGGAACGTTTTTCTGAAATTGTTCCACAAATGTTAGACACAGATTTGCACAGGTTGGTGAATCTCTGCCCGTCTTTGCTTCTGAGAGACTCTGCCTCTCTGAAATGCTCTTTTTATACCCGGTCGTGTGAGCTGGGTGCCCTTTGCTCCTCTAGCTGTTTTCTATTAGTACCACTTTTCCAGCCTTTTGTTGCACCTGTCCCAGAGCTTCATGGAATGGCTTTCCATGGCCGAGCAGCTGCATCCAAGCCTTACATCACCAAACGCAATGCAAAGCGTGTGTGGTAGAGTGGTGGAGTAAATGAATAAGCACGCCTACGCCACCTAGGGGAATTTCACCCCTAGGTAATATTACTGGCACTCAAGGCCCAAAAAGAGACACCCAGGTTCGAACACACTTGGACACCAGAGACGTACTTCCGTACTTTTAATTATTTAAAATTTCCCCCACAAGGGGCAGGTCAGGACACGAGCCCCCTTCTGGACTCAATTAGGATAAAACAAATAGCACAACTGAATTTAATTTTCTATGGATCCATTTAGATTTTAATAACACCACAGCTGAAGGAACAGGGCTGAGGGTTTACCACGGCAGAGGAAAGTATGGAAAAAAGGGAGGTCTCCTACACTACACGCCACACGGGACCACGCTGCACACCTCAGTGACACCCGAAGTTCTCTACACTACAGGACAGGTGAAAGGGATGCCACCACCCAAATCAGTCCACAGCTCCTGTCCAGCCAGAAAAAGACAAACAAATACAGTGGGTAGTGGAGGGGGAGACCAATAATAAACAGCTAAGGCAATAACAACTACTTATCTTTTAGTTCTCTCAAGGAGTTGAAGATCGGATATCGGCCTCTTACAACCCCCTTGCACCACACCCAGAATAAAACACAGAACAAACTGTAACACGCACAGACACACATACACACACACGCGCGCACACCGAAGCACCAAGCCCCGGAACAATTTTACTGAACGAAAAGACTAAAAACTAAATTTAGACCAAGTGCGAACATAACCAAAACGCTAAATAATGAAAAACAAAAATAAAGCAGTCAACAAGAACTTCACTGCAGCAACAGCACAAGCTTCAAATAATAAACCACAAATCAAAATACTCAGAAAACTAAATGAAAAACATAGTAATGAAAACAAAACCACACACAAAAATAAAATTACACTTAGCCAATAAAAGGTCAAGCCAAAGCACTAAAGAGAGAAAATTAAATTAAGACAGAACAAAATATATTTAAACAAAAGCACTAAGACAAAACCAGGTTTTTAGACCAGAACAAAACCAGCTAAAACCAAGACCAAACAAAACAGAACCAAACTAAGAATTTAAGCACCGACAAAACAGCAGCACTGCAGGGAGCTGGAAGCACAACCCAACACAATCTGGGCTAGGGGTCCAGCATACTGCACGCCAGTTTCCTCCGCGGCGAGGATCAGAGTCGGCCTCAGACACAGCAGCTACAGCAGCCACAGGGTGCAGCACAGCTGCAAATATCACCAGTGAAAGTGAAACTGCGCTGCCAGACACGGAGAGAAAAACACTGGCCGGCGGTGAAGCCACAAGCCTATGAAGCTTGTAATCTTTGAGGAGTGAGGAATCAACGAATCAACGAAGAGAGACAAAGCCAGATCCAGTCACGCCAAACACAGTCACGCTGAACGCCGCTGGCACAGAAATCAGAGGAAACCCCTTCTGCTACATGTGGAATGCAGTGGAGTAAAGCGCCGCCACTGGACTCTAAAGCAGTGGAGACGAGTTCTCTGGAGTGACCAATCACGCTTCTCCGTCTGGGAATCCGATGGAGGAGTCTGGGTTTGGCAGTTGCCAGGAGACGGTACTTGTCTGACTGCATTGTGCTGAGTGTAATGTTTGGTGGAGGGGGGATCATGGTGTGGGGTTGTTTTTCAGGAGTTGGGCTCGGCCCCTTAGTTCCAGTGAAAGGAACTCTTAAAGCTTCAGCACCAAGAGATTCTGGACAATTTCACGCGCCCAACTTTGTGGGAACACTTTGGGGACGGCCCCTTCCTGTTCCAACATGACTGCACACCAGTGCACAAAGCATAAAGACGTGGATGAGCCAGTTTGGTGTGGAAGAACTTGACTGGCCTGCACAGAGTCCTGACCTCAACCCCATAGAACACCTTTGGGATGAATTAGAGCGGAGACTGTGAGCCAAGCCTTCTCGTCCAACATCAGTGTCTGACCTCACAAATGCGCTTCTGGAAAAATGATCATAAATTCCCATAAACACACTCCTAACCCTGTGGAAAGCCTTCCCAGAAGAGTTAAAGCTGTTATAGCTGCAAAGGGTGGGCCGACATCATATTAAACCCTGTGGATTAAGAATGGGATGTCACTCAAGTTCATATGTGTGTGAAGCCAGACGACCGAATACTTTCGGCAATACAGTGCATATCACCATTTTGTACATTTGTCTGCATCTAGGTTGGTTTTGTAGAATTGAAAATAGCTACTTCCAACTTTTGGGTGGAATTGCTGGAATTCAAAATCTGACTCATTTCAAACGTTTCACTGTTTCTATATTTCCTGTGCAGAATTCAATTCGACACAACCTCTCCCTGAATAAATGCTTCCGGAAAGTTCCAAGACCGCAGAGCGACCCTGGAAAGGTGAGGTTATTCATTACATAGTGTGAAATAGGAACAATAATCACTGGTTTGAGACAGTGTAGACTTTCACAGAGGCACACTGCGTCACATATTTGGCATAATAAAGAGAGACGGGAGGGGTGGGGGGTTGAGTATCTTGTACTGTAGTGTACACATATTTAAAGCAATGCTTCAGCCACATATCCTTAACCTAAATGTGTAGTCAGTCAGTCAAGACGTGCTTCTAGTTTATACTCCACCAGTGAGCACTATGGACAAACCAGTGGGAAATCACCCTCAGGCTGATATGCAAAGCATTTAGGCTGGGCTCCTCATCATCTGAGGTACAGACCGATAGCACGGCAAGCCAGTGTCATAATGGTATAATGGTGGGAACCAAATGAAATGTATAAAGGGTGTGAGTCAGTGGGTGTTTTCATGTTACGTATCAGTTGAGGTTTTGGCTTTTTACTATTAACCTACATAAAGTAACCTACACGCTAGCAGTATGGTCACCACAAAGCTCAAAGCATTGCGGAAACCACCTTCAACAGCTATGCATCAGGTAAGACAACGGAACTGGCCTGGTGGCCTGTTAATATTACATTTCCTTAGTGAGGGGAAGTCCAGGTCTTGTTTGCAAGCTTTCAAAACTGTCCATTTCAGTGAAGTATTCACTGAGTAGTCTGAGTAGTGATAAATCAATGTGATCAGTTATTAATCTCAGCGTTACTGAGCTCTGCTAAAGTCTGAGTAGACTGATAAATCAATGTGATCAGTTATTAATCTCAGCGTTACTGAGCTCTGCTAAAGCCTGAGTAGACTGATAAATCAACGTGATCAGTTATTAATCTCAGTGTTACTGAGCTCTGCTAAAGCCTGAGTAGACTGATAAATCAATGTGATCAGTTATTAATCTCAGCGTTACTGAGCTCTGCTAAAGCCTGAGTAGACTGATAAATCAATGTGATCGGTTATTAATCTCAGCGTTACTGAGCTCTGCTAAAGCCTGAGTAGACTGATAAATCAATGTGATCGGTTATTAATCTCAGCGTTACTGAGCTCTGCTGAAGCCTGAGTAGACTGATAAATTAATGTGATCGGTTATTAATCTCAGCGTTACTGAGCTCTGCTAAAGCCTGAGTAGACTGATAAATCAATGTGATCGGTTATTAATCTCAGCGTTACTGAGCTCTGCTAAAGCCTGAGTAGACTGATAAATCAATGTGATCGGTTATTAATCTCAGCGTTACTGAGCTCTGCTAAAGTCTGAGTAGACTGATAAATCAATGTGATCAGTTATTAATCTCAGCGTTACTGAGCTCTGCTAAAGCCTGAGTAGACTGATAAATCAATGTGATCAGTTATTAATCTCAGCGTTACTGAGCTCTGCTAAAGCCTGAGTAGACTGATAAATCAATGTGATCAGTTATTAATCTCAGCGTTACTGAGCTCTGCTAAAGCCTGAGTAGACTGATAAATCAATGTGATCAGTTATTAATCTCAGTGTTACTGAGCTCTGCTAAAGCCTGAGTAGACTGATAAATCAATGTGATCAGTTATTAATCTCAGTGTTACTGAGCTCTGCTAAAGCCTGAGTAGACTGATAAATCAATGTGATCGGTTATTAATCTCAGTGTTACTGAGCTCTGCTAAAGCCTGAGTAGACTGATAAATCAATGTGATGGGTTATTAATCTCAGTGTTACTGAGCTCTGCTAAAGCCTGAGTAGACTGATAAATCAATATGATCAGTTATTAATCTCAGTGTTACTGAGCTCTGCTAAAGCCTGAGTAGACTGATAAATCAATGTGATCGGTTATTAATCTCAGTGTTACTGAGCTCTGCTAAAGCCTGAGTAGACTGATAAATCAATGTGATCGGTTATTAATCTCAGCGTTACTGAGCTCTGCTAAAGCCTGAGTAGACTGATAAATCAATGTGATCGGTTATTAATCTCAGCGTTACTGAGCTCTGCTAAAGCCTGAGTAGACTGATAAATCAATGTGTGTGCCTCCATTACTTGTTAGCTACTTATGTCTCGTACCCTGAAGCTAATTTAAGATTATCAGTTCTTGGCTGATCAGTTTGCACACAATTGTGTTCCCCCATTTTATAGCCAAACTAACAGCTCTGTCGGTCTCTTTTCCAGGGCTCTTATTGGACCATGGATGGATCACCTGACCAACTTCAGGCCAGAGGAGTTAAGCGACCATATTCTACAGACGAGGAGATGGTACAGCTTTCAGGCCTCTCATTTTCTTAATGAGGGAATAAACACACACGACTTTAGCGTTTTTTCTCTTTTACTCCTCCAGATTCCTGAAAAACCTCCATCTGCTGAAGACAAAGTACATGTCAGTCAAGCCGAGCCCCTCCTACTTCCTCCAGACATCAAAACCACTCTGTCCCCGCCTCCTTGCAAGGTAAAAAATATCCCTGCTTTTCTTTTCTGTGTTGTCTACTGCGCTTAAAGTGATGGTTCACGGTTACAGGCCAAACATGCAGATGTCGGTTTCCCCCATTACCCTAAATATTTGCACTGAAGCTACAATGCTAATAGATCCAGTAGCCATGCTACATACTTTTGTCCATATAAAGTTAGAAACCATAAGAAAGTCCATAAGGAGTTGCAACATGAGTTATTACCATGAATTCAGGCCAATCTGATACATACAATCCCCTCCCCCCCCCTTTCACTCCTCACTCCAGAAGAAATTGATCAGATTTTTCGCTAAGCAGGGATTCCAGATAATCTTACACTAATACTGTCTTTCCCCTTGCAGCGCCCCCCTGCCCCGTTACCCACGGCTACTGCCGCCTTTTTCCCAGCGGCCGAACAGCCGCTGCGCTTCTCCTTCAGCGACCTGAACCTGCCGGACCTCTACACCTCCTTCCAGTCGCTCTGTCGCTCCATGAGAGAGAGAGTCACCTCGCAATGTAAGTGTCAAAACTTCATCTGTTCTTTATTAGCATTTCTGTTTTTGGTCTGCGAGAGTTTCTGTTCTCCAAACGTCTCTTAGTTCTGTCTCTGCTTATATCAGTCACAGTGCTTTCAATTTACTTGATTCAAATGTTTAGGCCAAATAAAATCTATAACACCAATATATATAATATATAATCGCTGTCTTCTTAGTTTACGTACCTTTGGCAATAATTTTGCTGATGTTTTATTTTGGGGTTTTTTCCACTCAATTTTCTCCCCAATTTAATTTAAGTGATACTTTTTTAATCCCACAAACGGGGAAATTCCCCCTCCACATTTATCCCATCCGTGAAGTGAAACACCACATACACACTAGTGAATACACACACACTAGGGGGCAGTGAGCACACTTGCCCGGAGTGGTGGGCAGCCCTATCCACGGCTCCCGGGGATAGGGCTGGGGGTTAGGTGTCTTGCTCAAGGACACCTCAGTCATGGACTGTCGGTGCTGGGGATCGAACCGGCAACCTTCCGATCACAGGGCCAGTTCCCTAACCTCCAGCCCACGACTGCCCCAAGTTGTCTCCAATCCCACCCACTAGTTAGGACTCCCCCAGTCACACCACCTACCGCTAATCAAATCAGATCAAATTTATTTGTAGCGCTTTTTACAACAGATGTTGTCACAAAGCAGCTTCACAGAATTCCAGAAAAGACAAAGTTTTAACAAGAATGTAAAAAATGTAAATACTTCCTGGCGGGCAAGCCAGGGGCAACAGTGGCAAGGAAAAACTCCCTCAGAACTGAGGAAGAAACCTTGGGAGGAACCAGGCTCACCAGGGGGGACCCGTCCTCCTCTGGTCAAACTACCTACAAGTGATTATACTACTAATATTAATAGCAGTAATATTGGTATTAGGAATAGCTGGGAGTCCATGAGAACATCAGTGTAGGGTGGGCAGCTCGTCCAAGGCAGGTGGTGGCAGCTGGGCGTGGGCAGCTGGTCTGAAGTGGGCAGCAGGAGGGCTCAACAGTCAGTCGTCCTTCAGTGTCCGGCTGGACATGTGGGCGGTTGTATACTCTGAAAAAAGGCAGGGAGAGGGAATTAGTTTTATTCTGTCTGTTTGTACATAAACAGGGGATGTAAACATTTCCAGAGTGTGGCTAACGACTCCGGCAGATCTGACTATGACAGCTTAACTAAAAGGAGAGAACCAGAAGGACACACAGACACGGCAGCACTCTGAGACAGTCTGGCGTCCCTCTGCTCCACCGTCCACAAACCTGAGTGACCGCGTGCGAGCAGCGGGACGACAGCACCAGCGTCTCAGTTTACTATAATTCCCTGTGTCCATGGACCCCTGGATCTGCTGCCTTTATCTAAGGGGGAACATTAGCTACCAAAAGCTAAACTGAACAAGTGAGTTTTCAGCCTAGTCTTAAAGATTGAGACTGTGTCTGAGTCCCGAACAGTTTCTGGAAGATCATTCCAGAGTTTGGGGGCTTTATAAGAAAAGGCTCTTCTTCCAGCTGCAGTCTTAGGGATTCTGGGAACTATTAATAAGCCAGCGCTCTGGGATCTGAGTGGTCGTGATGGCTCATAATGAGAAAAAAGGTCTTGCAGGTACTCAGGAGCGAGACCATGTAGGGCTTTTTAAGTCAATAAAGGATTTTATAATCAATACGGAATTTAATAGGTAGCCAATGAAGTGATGATAGCACTGGACTGATATGATCAGATGTTCTAGTTTTAGTGAGGACCCTGGCTGCGGCGTTTTGGACTAGTTGGAGTTTGCTCAAGTTCCTGCTCGTACATCCTGACAGTAGCGCGTTACAGTAGTCTAGCCTAGAAGTAATAAAGGCGTGTACTAGTGTTTCTGCATCACGCAGGGACAGGGCATTTCTGATCTTGGCGATGTTGCGAAGATGCAGAAAAGCTGTCCTAGTGATGCTGCCTGTGTGTTGATCGAATGATAAATCTGAGTCAATTATGATGCCAAGATTTTTTGCTGCTGAACAATTTTGGACCCAGAAGGAGAACCTCTGTTTTGTTACTGTTTAGTAGGAGGAAATTCTGTGACATCCAGCATTTCACATCTTTTACACTACCACCAGTGCTAGGAGGGCAAAGGCTAGCAGAGGCTTCCTCGGAGTTCTGTGAAGTGCCACTGCATCTTTTGGATCTGCTGCTAACGCAACGTCACTGGACAGCCAAACACGCTTAGAGGAGAACACTAACCACCAGATCGGTTACGTCAGCTAAGAGTCGCCATTGCAATAAGTATCAAATTGTGGACCCAGTATCGAGAATCGAGATTGAATGAAGTGAATCGTTACGTGAGTTTTTTATTCATTAAGTACAAGTTTTTTAAAGGAGTTTCTAAAACTGGAGTTCAAAAAAAAGATTAAAAGCTCCAGAGAAAATGTGGCTCCTAACAGCCACCTGGAAGACCTGGTAGACACCAAAACTGCCTTCATCAGATAAACAGCACTGAAAGCTTTGATCTCTGAGAGAGAGGAGAAAATCAAGCTACCCACAGGTGTTTCTGTCCATCCTTCCACTGTGAGAAGACCACTCAGCGCTGTGGGTCTGAAAGGACATGTAGCTGATCAAGAAGAACCTCACTGAGAAAAGGAGACGGGCACATCAAAGAAGCTGAACGATGGACTGACCACCCCAGAGTCCAGACCTCAGCACCACTGAATGGGTTTGATTACTTCAGAAAATCATCAACCAGCTTCTAAGACTGAACTTTGGAGGCGTGTCTGCAGATTCTTTGAGGAGCTGAAAGTGAGTCTGCGGAAAAGAATGGAAGCTGGAATGAAGGGAAAGAGTGGACACACTGTTTTGACTGGGAAATGAATGAATGAAGGGTGGTGATAGATGTTTGCATTTTTGTTAAATCTCTCCAGTTTCTGTTTATGGAAGTGACGGTGATTTCTCTCTCTCTCTTGCAGCAGATGCTCCAAATACTCTCGGAATACCCCATGACTTCACGCCACTCCACACACCGACCCTGCCACCTCTGTCTCCTCACCCCTGCCCCAACACTAACCTAAACCCACACCCACACTCCGCCCACACTGCTAACAGCACCATCCCTGCCCCCAACACTAACCCACACCCTCACTTCACCCCCACTGCTAACAGCTCCATCCCCGCCCCCAACACTAACCTACACCCTCACTCCGCTCCCACTGCTAGCACCATCCCCGTCCCCAACACGAACCCAAACCCTCACTCCGCCCCCACTGCCAACAGCACCATCCCCGCCCCCAACACGAACCCAAACCCTCACTCCGCTCCCACTGCTAGCACCATCCCCGTCCCCAACACGAACCCAAACCCTCACTCCGCCCCCACTGCCAACAGCACCATCCCCGCCCCCAACACGAACCCAAACCCTCACTCCGCCCCCACTGCCAACAGCACCATCCCCGCCCCCAACACGAACCCAAACCCTCACTCCGCCCCCACTGCCAACAGCACCAGCCCTGCCCCCAACACTAACCCTACATTGACTTCCAACCAAAACCCACAGGCCAACTCTGAGCCTGACAGGCTGCTACACAACAACGGTAAGCAGACCAACACCTCATTTATTCATCCATGCGCTTCAGCTAAGAGTGCCTGGAGGTAACCTGTTGTTGCTCACTGTTGCTCCAGGATTTTCACGCTTACGCTCACCACTTTCTGAAAGTGAACTATTTTGTATTTCTGCATAATTCAGTAGTTGAGAGTGATTCAGATTTAGTGTGAAATGGTTCAGAATTCTTTACAGTCGCCATGACTACAACCCAAATAAGGTCAATTTATTCACTCTCCAAAACCACCAGCGAACCTTCATCTGTCCTGAGATGATTATGATCAAATCCGAAAAAAACTAAAAACTAATTTTGCCTTAAAACATCATGACATATCGTCCATTTTGAAAATTTTGAGTATCGTGATATTGCCCACCTCTACTCTGCTATGAATGTATTTCATTTTTTTCTGGTCTTGTTGCAAAACCTCAGTACTGGCTCTATTCGTGCTCCACTGGCTGTTTAATTATTAATGATAATGGACTGACTGGTGGAGTATCCTCTCATGCTTAAAATGTATTTATTTAACAAAGTTTCTTGGGCTTTGTGTAATATCCTAAAACCCCACTCAAGTTAAAGGATGGTCACATAATGAAATAATGACTCCCATAGACGAAAAATGTAAAATTTCTGCATAATTAATTGGTTAAATTGGTTTTGTGTGAAATTTACAGAGTCAGAATCGTTCACAGTGGGGGTGATAGGAACCAGACGCCCACCTCTAAAAGCTCCCTCATAGAAATGTATTATACAAAATACTTTTGGAGAGAAAACAAAATGTTTCTTGCAGCTGTTGTGACCCTCAGGTCCACAGAAATCAAATCAAAAGCTGACTGCCTCAGCCTGGAAGCTGAAACTGGGCCCAGGTTGGATCTTACAACTGGACAATGATCCCAAACATGCCTCAAAATCAACACAGAAATGGTTCACTCACCACAGAATTAAGGTTTTGCCATGGCCACTCTGGTCTTCTGAACCTAATCCCCTTGGAAAACCTGTGAGATGAGCTGAAAATGGGAGCCCACAGTGTGGACCTCAGAGTCTGAAGGATCTGGAGAGGTTCTGTATGGAGGAATTGTCTCAGATCCTATTTATCTGCTAATAACAGTTAGGGCTTTTTCAATCATTGTACTTCAAATAAAGGTTAGATTTTTGTTAATATTTTGAATAAAGACCAAAAGGAACAGCAGTAAAAAATGTTTTTACAGCCTGTTTTACTCATATTTACTATACATATATACTAAATACATACTACATATATACTCAATATTAAATTATCTCACACTCAACTGTCAGTGGGATTATAACAAAGTGGAAGCGATTGGGAACGACAGCAACTCAGCCACAAAGTGGTCGGCCACGTAAAATGACAGAGCGGGGTCAGCGGATGCTGAGGGGCATAGTGTGTAGAGGTCACTGACTTTCTGCAGAGTCAATCACTACAGACCTCCAAACTTCATGTGACCTTCAGATCAGCTCCAGAACAGCGTAGAGAGCTTCATGGAATGGGTTTCCATGGCCGAGCAGCTGCATCCAAGCCTTACATCACCAAGCGCAATGCAAAGCGTGGAATGCAGTGGAGTAAAGCGCCACCACTGGACTCTAGAGCAGTGGAGACGTGTTCTCTGGAGTGACCAATCACGCTTCTCTGTCTGGAAATCCGATGGACTAGTCTGGGCTTGGTGTTTGCCAGGAGACGGTACTTGTCTGACTGGATTGTAAAGTTTGGTGGAGGGGGGATCATGGTGTGGGGTTGTTTTTCAGGAGTTGGGCGCGGCCCCTTAGTTCCAGTGAAAGGAACTCTTAAAGCTTCAGCACCAAGAGATTTTGGACAATTTCATGCTCCCAACCTTGTGGGAACAGTTTGGGGAGTTTGGCCCCTTCCTGTTCCAACATGACTCCACACCAGTGCACAAAGCAGGTCCATAAAGACACGGATGAGCCAGTTTGGTGTGGAAGAACTTGACTGGCCTGCACAGAGTCCTGACCTCAACCCCATAGAACAGCTTAGAGCGGAGACTGTGAGCCAGGCCTTCTCGTCCACCATCAGTGTCTGACCTCACAAAAGCGCTTCTGGAAGAACGGTCAAAAATTCCCATAAACACACTCCTAACCCTTGTGGAAAGCCTTCCCAGAAGAGTTGAAGCTGTATTGCTGATAATGACCACTGTCTGCTGTTTCAACTATATGAGTACACGTGACTGAAGTGCGCTTGAGCAAGGCACCTAACCCCCAACTGCTCCCTGGGCGCTGTGGATAGGGCTGCCTACCGCTCCAGGCAAGTGTGCTCACTGCCCCCAAGTGTGTATGCAGCATTTCACGGCATGGGTGGGTCAAATTTCCCCATTGTGGGACCAATAAGGGTCACTTAACTAACTATATTCATTAAAATGGCTTTGCGTGGTACTGCAGTTGTGGCACAGGAATCGAAAGCATAGCCTTTTGTTTGTGCGGTCAGTTCAGATCCTTAAATAATAAAAGATTTAATTTGCGATTGATCTCCACATATCTGGCCTGTATGGCACCAAATTGTGAACCTGTTTCTCCCACATTTCTTACTGCTTCGCCATCATTATCTACAGCACTTTTAACCAGAGAGTGACAGACGTGCTCCACGGTAATGTTTTTGTTTTTCCGCAGTCGTTCCTGCAGACTGGTTCAGCCACGCTGACTCGTTGAGAGAGAGTTTCAGGATTGCGAGCAGTCTGGACTGGGCCAACATTGATCTCACCAGCCATCCAGGTCAGTTTTCCACTTCTCGGGATTAATTGCATATTAAAGTGCTGCATATTTATTTTGTACAGCGGTCTTGTAGGGGTTGGCAATATGACAATATATTATCGATATCATGATAAATGACATCACAATGTGCTTTTCTGAGAATGTAAGATTTAGACCAATTACAGCGAGCCTGTAAACGACAGCCTGTATACAGTGACCGTGTCAACCCGTTGTACATTTTCACCGTATCGCCCACCCTCACTGAGGTCTCGCTCACTTTCTCAGACCTGATAGAGAGCATGCGCCAGGCGGAGCTCTGCGACTGGGCGCTGGACCCGGCACTCTTCACTTCGCTCTGCGACTCCCTCAACCGCTTCTTCACTCAGAAAGGCCTGATTGGCTCCTCCTCATCTGGCAGCCACCCGTCTCTGAGCCAGCTAGCTCAGCCTCATGCCAACATGCAGCCAGCCGCCGCGCCGACTCTGGCTAGTTTAGTCCACCCGTCTCCGCTGAGCTTTCCGCCCCAGCTCCAGTCCTGCAGTGGTGGAGCCCCACTTCAGAGCCCCAGGAAAAGCCTGACCCCTCAAATCCAGATTCCACAGAGGAACCTCGAGAACCAGCCAACCACCAGCCACCCTCTGCCTCCCAACGGTAAGACCCTGTTAAAAACAATCAGCTTTCTGCTTACTGTCTACTGAACCACTTTTAGTTGGCTGAAGAACCTTTAGAAGGATCATCATATCTAAATACGTAAAAGATGCGGGAGCCACATTTAATGCCCATTTTACCCGCTTGGCTGAAAATATGTCTCCGTATGTGCTGATGTGCTAGTATTGAATAAAAGTTCTAAACGAAAACAGACTCGTTTTGCTTCGCTTTAAGTTTTAGCTCAGCTATAGCTGTTTTTCACGCATCTCTGGCAGGAAACTTTTTCACAAAAGTAGAACAGCTTCTTAGAAAATGTCTGTCAGTGTTTGATTTATTTTTTGACGAGGATGAGGATCTCTTCTCATTCGCCAGCTTTTTGTTCAAATTTTCCCGTTACACTTTAAAAGGTGCCCGAGGTGCCAGAATGGAACAATAGACTTCAGCTTCGTGATTTCTAGTGTTTCAGTTTCTCGTTGCAGATTAAAAGTATCAGGAAACCAGCTGGAGTGATTATAAACACAAATAAGTCCATTCGTCTCCAAATCATCAATGTTCGTCTTAAATCTCTCTCTTTGCCATTTCGTAGCATCTAGCTGGGCGAGATTGTTGTCTGTGTTGCTGTGGTGACCAGCAGTCTGCGCGCCAACCTTCAGGGTTAAAGGGTGAATTAGCAGTGGTGGCCGCTGATGTGGACGATTTATTACCTTATTTTCACAAAATCAACTAAATATGGAACCCAGGGTTCTTAAGACTTTCCTAACTGCAAATGTTACCTTCACTGGTGATGGCAGTTCTACATCCTCACCACCAGGGGCAGTGCGTGTGGTCAGGTGTTTGACATACATTGGCCACTTTACAGGAAACACCACTCTAGCACTGGGTAGGACCCCCTTTGCTCCCAGAACAGCCTGAATTCTTCCTGGTATGGATTCAACGAGGTGCTGGAAACGATCTCCACACACTTAAAAAGATGGTTCTTCAAGGGTTCTTTAGTAAAGAAAAGGGTCCTATATAAAACCATGAACACACAAAGAACCCTTGGCATGATTAAAGGTTCTCTGCTTTGTGAAACAGTTCTTCGGATTGATGGAAAATGTGCAGCAGATGCTTCCTGCTGCACATTTATAGTAGAACCCTTAGGTGCTATGTAGAAACATCTACAGCACATTCTCCATCAGCCTGAAGAACCCGTTCATGATGCAAAGAACCCTTTAATCATGCAAAGAGTACTTTGAGTGTTAATGGTTCTATATAGAAACATTTTCTTCACTAAAGGGCAAGAAGGGTTCTACTATGGTTATGAATGTCAAGCTTGTAACAATAAAGGAACCCTTTTTTGGTGTTCTATTGAACCCTTTTCAAAAAGGTTCTATATAGAACCATATAAAACACACTCTCAATCTGAATCAATCTGAAGAACCCTCTCACAATGCAAAGAATCATGCAAAGGGTTCTGAGTGTTCATGTTTCTATATAGAACCATTTTCTGTACTAAAGAACCCCTGAAGAACCTTTTTAAGTGTGTTATAACAATAGAAGAACCCTGTTGGGTGCTGCATAGAACCCTTTTCAAAAAGGTTCTGTATAGAACCATTTAAAACACATTGTCCATCAATCTGAAGAACCCTCTCAGGATGCAAAGAACCCTTTAATCATGCAAAAGGGTTCTTTCAGTGTTCATGTTTCTATATAGAACCATTTTCTGTACTAAAGAAACCCTGAAGAACCATCTTTTTAAGTGTGTTGTAACAATAGAAGAACCCTTTTCAAAAAGGTTTTATATAGAACCATATAAAACACACTCTCCATCAATTTTCATGTTGCAAATAACACTAATCATGCAACGGGTTCTTTTAATGTTCATGGTCTTATTTAGAACTATTTTCTTTACTAAAGAACCCTGGAAGAACCATCTTTTTTTTAAAGAGTGTAGGACGTATTTATTGAGCTGGTAAAGTGGGAGTTTTTAAGCTTAGCCTCATGGTACCTCTGTCCTCTCCAGCTCTTCAAACACAACCTCTGACGCCCAGAAGTCGCCCCCCGATGAAGCAGCTCCACAGCAACAGCGAAGAGTTCCAGGACGACTTTGATTGGGACTCACTGGTGTGAATACAAGACGTTTTGACTGGTGACACAAACACATTTCAACACTTGAATATAAACAAGGAGGAAAACCCGGTGATACCAGAGCCGGTTTATGAGGAGCCACTTCTTATTTCCCCCATTATATCAAAAACAGGACTGCTGAACAGCAGAGGGCGCCTGAGAGCGAGTCCTCAATGAATAGGAGTGAATGGAGCTAGAAGAGTTAAAATAGTTTCTAATCACTCGCCCAGAACTTTCCTCAAATTTTAGAAAGTAGAAGAATAAATTTCACTAAAAAAAGCCAAGAAAACAGGTTTTGGGCAGCAGGACGTTAACATTACTGCTACTGAATGCTGATTGATGGGCGAGCGGAGCAGCTCATTGGCTGTTAACGCTCACTGACGTCATGAACATACACAAGGCCGTTTTAAACTCCTATAACTAGAGTTTAAAAGCTCTTAAAAATATAACAGCAGTGTTAAAATGTTTAATGCTGTTCAGGAAATTAATGTGTCATTTTACATTAAAAACGTTTAAGCATTTATAAAGTATGTTTTTTCTCAAATGCTCCATATTAACCCATTCATTTTGGACCTGCTCGGGAGCGCCCTCTAGTGTTTAAGAAACCCGGAAGCCGGGTTTACACAAAAAGTAATACTTTCTGTGCTTTTGACTTTTCTGTCCGTTGAAACTGAAGGCAGTCCTCGCTGTTTGACGACGGACAGCATCGCTAACCCAGTCCTGGGGCTTGAAAAGTGCCTACAAGTGTGGCTGTACTGAATATTTGGGATAATTTGAATATTTGGGATGAAATCAGCTTAATTAATCAGCTTCTATTCTGTAGTCATACATTCTGTACATTAATATTTATCCATCATTTTAAGGAACAGAACAGCCTGGCACTGCGCTTCACCCTCTGCAGTAGCCGTGCTGTACAGGAGGTACAGTAGAGTTGGGAACCGAGAGCCAATCACAGCTCTTTTTGGTCCACTAATGGGACTCGTACTGTACAGTTCAGAGTAGTGGAGATATATTTATCGAAATGAGAGAATTTCTGTTTGGAATTATGAAGACTTTTGTAAGTTTCAAGTATGTTTATGCTGTAAACTGCTAAAACGGTATTACCATATGGTGACAAATGTAATTTACAACATTTTTTACCCACCCCAGTTGGAGTCGATCAGTGAAAACATGCTTGGTGTCCAAGTTTGGTCTCACTTTATTTGGATAGTCCACTATAGTCCCTATAGGTTACATACAGATGTTCCAATGGTTGACAAACTTATATGTTTAAACTGATTCTAAACAGCGGTGGGGTTAGAATTTGGACCAAGGTTAGGATTTGGACCAGGGTGAGGGCTGGGTTTAGGGTTAGGATTTGGACCAAGGTTAGGATTTGGACCAGGGTGAGGGCTGGGTTTAGGGTTAGGATTTGGACCAGGGTGAGGGCTGGGTTTAGGGTTAGGATTTGGACCAGGGTTAGGATTTGGACCAGGGTGAGGGCTGGGTTTAGGGTTAGGATTTGGACCAGGGTTAGGATTTGGACCAGGGTGAGGGCTGGGTTTAGGGTTAGGATTTGGACCAGGGTGAGGGCTGGGTTTAGGGTTAGGATTTGGACCAAGGTTAGGATTTGGACCAGGGTGAGGGCTGGGTTTAGGGTTAGGATTTGGACCAGGGTGAGGGCTGGGTTTAGGGTTAGGATTTGGACCAAGGTTAGGATTTGGACCAGGGTGAGGGCTGGGTTTAGGGTTAGGATTTGGACCAGGGTGAGGGCTGGGTTTAGGGTTAGGATTTGGACCAGGGTGAGGGCTGGGTTTAGGGTTAGGATTTGGACCAGGGTGAGGGCTGGGTTTAGGGTTAGGATTTGGACCAAGGTTAGGGCTGGGTTTAGGGTTAGGATTTGGACCAAGGTTAGGATTTGGACCAGGCTGAGGGCTGGGTTTAGGGTTAGGATTTGGACCAGGGTTAGGGCTGGGTTTAGGGTTAGGATTAGAGCAGGTTTAGAGTTAAAGAAAATTATAGTGAAATTAGTAGATATTTTTCTTGAATGTAACTTGAAAGTAAACTAAGCATCTACAAAGCATTTGGACCATCTAAATAAGTTTTGTATCCTTTAGCGATGAAGCTAACGTTGCTAACGAACACAAAGTCAATAGATGACCGATGATCGTCTGCGCGACCTTAAGGACGACCTTACAGAAATGTCTTAACTCTGATCAGTTTAGTCACCATGACGACTGAATTCGGGACAGTAGCTAATACAGTATAACAGTTTGAAACTTCATGATATCATTAACTCCAGATCAGAAAACAGCATCACACAAACATCCTAACTAGACTAAACCTCCTAAATCCTGTCCTAACTTTAGGATGAACTCCAACAGGGTCCTAACTTCTGTTTAAGGTCCATTTCTCTGGTTTTGAAGCGGCTGAGTCAGGCAGCGAAGTTCACTACCAGCATAATGAGCTCCATTTATTTCTACTGTAAAACGCGGCTTTCACTGGGAGATGTTTTTCTCTTCTAACTCTGCGTTTTAAACATCTCAGATGCTGCCGACTCGAACTCCACCGCCCCTCTGATAATGTTGATGATGAAATATTACAGTGATGGTGGTGAATAATGAGGAGACGGAGCTGAACGTGTGTCTGTTTATTAGGAGGAGTAACGTTAGTGCACTCGGCTAAAGCGTTTGGGAAATGGAGACTGAAACTGAAGCAGTGACTCTGATAAACAGAAGGGGGCGCTCTCACAATATTCACACGCTGTCTGGCTAACTAAATTCATTATTCCAATTACAGGTCCAGGCTTTAGCTGTGCATGCATGGTTTGTTTCTAGGTAATTGAGTAAGTTAAGGCTCCCTAACCTGAGATAACATGCTATAAGTTCTAAATTAAGATCAAATTTGCTTCTGTAATACAAATTTGTGAAAATTCTGTCCAATATTAAGACAAAAAGATAGGACATTTCTGTAATACGTCCCTGGATATGGTTTGAGTGGGCCTAGAGGAGTTTTGGAGACATATTTACACAAAGAACACATTTAAACAAAGAAGCAAAATTTGGACACCAAGCTTGTCCACATCTGGGGTGAGTGAACACTTGTGCATATTTTTTTGTTTCTTGTCAACTATTCCTTTAAGAAACTTTCCATATGAGTTTTACTACCAACAGTAGTCTCTAGTGTAGGGTTTAGTCTACCAACTAAGCTGCCAATCAACTAAAGCTTGCTAGCTAGTGGCTGCATCAAGACAGAAACGTATGGGAGGCTGTGTAGAGTATAAATCACTTGCACAGACTGGCTACACTTTGAGGAGACACAGCACTACCTTCCGCAATGCACACCCATCAAAATGTATGCATAGATTATACATTAAAGCATTAAGCCACTTGCTGCTACTGCGACTGTATCACAGGGAAGGGTGTTGTTAGGCACGACGGCTAAAACTCCCCTCCCTGTGACTAAATCACAATTAGTGCACAATTAGTGGATTACTGCTTTTACAAAAACGCCGGCCAACATACAATACGATAAAATACACAACTTTCCAGAAATGAATTCAAGTTATTAACAATAATCACCATAAACAAGTATTCCGCCAAGAGGTGTAGTTCAGTCGCCCATCTCTTTATATTGTGATCATTTCATGAATATTTGAACATTTTGGCTTATGATCATAAGACCATATGATATCGTAGCACTGTTCAATGCAAAAACCTTCGCTTAATAAGCGTTTTTGGTCACTAAATCACCACCGCGAGTCTTATTTAGCACCAATCCAGCGGCTCCCTTCAGCACACTGGGGCTGAATCTCAATCGGCTGCATGCTGCCTACATAGTGCACTATGTAGGAATTTAAATACTGGATTTTGCATCCCAACGGTGCAAAATATAGCTAGGAAATAATGATTTGGGACACACCCACACTCGATAAATCACGCACTATGTGGCTGTAGAGCCTAGAACTTCTAAGCTGTTATAGCTAGCTAGCACACTATTTAGGGAGTACGCAGCCGTTTGGGATTCGGCCCGAGTTTGATGCGACTTCTGACTGAAATACGGACAAGACCATAAGCTGTAAGCCCATCAATTAATCAGAATCGGGGTTCTTACCTCATCAGTACATTCGGTGGTCCATGCGAGCAGAAATAAAGTCAAAGGATATTTCATTAACAGCACCAATCAGATTTTAGTACCAGAGTTACGTTTTATAAAGAGAATATACAAACTTTGTTCACATTACAAGCCTCGTTGCTCAAATCCGGTCTCTCCGACTCGATGGTTCACACTCGTTTAGGTAAGAGACTCAAATCGGTCATTAAGGTGATGAACCGGCCTGAACTGACCCTCATGAGCTCCTCCTGCTCAGCAACGTCACGTGACTGAATCACTGCATCATCAGCACAAACTAACGAGCAGAACGAGCTTCGCTGAGAAGATCATTAACTCTGATCAGCTCTCAGCTTCATTATTAGAGCCAGACGGAGGAGGAAAAGGTGAGACGCGCTGCTTTTCCACCGTTCACAGGCTTTAACGTCTGTTCAGCGCTGTTGCCATGGTAACGCTGAACGATGGCGTGGGGAAAAAGCACAAATTCA
Organism: Pygocentrus nattereri; assembly: GCF_015220715.1. Lineage (NCBI taxonomy): Eukaryota > Metazoa > Chordata > Actinopteri > Characiformes > Serrasalmidae > Pygocentrus > Pygocentrus nattereri. The sequence continues at coordinate 47,998,556 of NC_051213.1, read as the reverse complement.
GATCTGAGCGTCACATTAAAGTCACAAGGCCATCAATCGGATACGCATCCGATCTAGGACCACATATGAAAGTGGCTCAGATCGGATTTGAGTCCACACAGCCCTGAAAACTTTGGATCTGAGTCGGAGCAGAAAAATTCAGATTCGTGCCACTTCAGCCTGGTAATGTGAACGCAGCCTGTATGACATGGCTGTGCATTAGGCTTTCAGCCTCAGCTGTTAGGGCTAAACTGAGCTTTCGTTTCGGCTTACAGTTCAGACACATGACTGATGACTGAGTTACACACATTTATACTTTTTAACTGCACTTGGCATTTTTATAAATACTAACACTTTGTCGGTCAATAACCGTGAAACGAATTGCATTGTTCCTGATGGGTGACTTGCTTCTTAACTGTACTTTGACTGAAAAATGTGTGTAAACAATTTTTCTTTTTTTTTATTATAGAATTTCCTGTGCAGATATTCATTCAGTGACTCTGTTAAACATTTAGCCAATCCAGCAACCAGTGTCTACTATCCAATTAGAATGTCTGATTTTTCCTCCAACTTCACTTAAATAAATCAAGATAAAAACTAACATGACAATTTTTTCTCTTCCAAAGAAAAAGGAAAAAAAAAAAAAAAAGAGTAGTGAAATTAAATGTTTTGGCTCCGCAAAGCAGCTCGCAAATTACACAGAACTCGATAGGAACTGAAACTTGGCTCTGACCTTCAGACAGTCAAAGCCTGAGAGGAGAATTCCACCCATTTTTTCAAAATTTCAACATAATGAAATCATTAAGATGTAGACAGTCATTCAGAGTGGTTACTGAGTCTGGAACCTTCACAGTGGTGGCGAATGGAACCAGAAATCTAGTACTTAATGCCTCTAAAAGCTCCGTCACAGACAGTTATGACATGCAATAGTTACAAATATGCTGCCTGATGCCTGAGGAAACCTATTTTTAGAGTTTCCACTATTTTCCATCATAAACACTCCATACACACTCAGAAGACTCGTGTAGGTTCTCTGGTGCTTCTGGATGGTAAATAAAACGTCTATATCTGTGTTGTAGTCATGGCGACGCCTGGTTCCCATCACCACCACTGTGAAGACGTCTGAGCCACTGAATTCAGCTGAACTACTAAAAACTCAGAGGACTTCCCCTTTTTCACTTAAACCCTTTGCAGAAACTGAGACAAATTCATTTTGTGATTTTTTTTCCGTTTATTTCATAAATCTCTTTTGATTTTTTCCTCCATTTTTTTTCCAAATGCGAACGTTCACAGTCAACACCAATTTTTTTTTGAGCTCACCCGATATATAAGAGAAATATCTTCATATATAAAATAATTCATCAAAACTAAATTAAGAATAACAGCGTGAATTATGTTATTCAGTCCCCAATTATTTCATCACTGGATTTTAAATATTCATTCAGGTCTCATGGTTTTTTGTTTTTTTTTTAAGAAGCATTTGAAGTTCAACCACCCATTTTTCTGAAATGTTAGAAGGGGAGAAAGAAGTGGCGGGTAGTGAAACGTGAGGACGAAATCTCGTGTCCCATGTGACGAACTAATGCTTCGAGTCACACGATAAAAACTGTAAAAGAAAATGGAAAAAAAGAAAAGTTACAACACTAAGTGCAGTTCCCATTAACAAGCACTGAGAAAGTGTCACTGTAATGCAGATACAAACCCCCCCGGCAGATGAGGTTGTGTGTGTTAAGCACAGCGGTGGGACACGGAAAGACTGAGCACCTCCCATCTTTTCTGTAGCAACTCAGAAGTGCGTTTTGTGGAAATCTGCGCCGAAACGTTGCAGCGCAACGTTCACTAAAGCGGGCGTCTCGTTCCACGGCTGTATCTCGGCGTGATTTTCCTCGGGTTATTTTGTTCCCAGGAGTCAGAAAAGAAAACGATAACAATAAATTACAAAAGAAAATTACACATTGAATTAAATTAAAAGTAATACAGCGGTTGGAAGTGGCTGAAATGCAAAGGGGAGCTGTTCCAGTCTGGTCAGTGGGAGTTTGAAGCGCTCCTTCATGCACACCGCTCCTTCAAAAAGGGCCGCTTTTTCTTCCTCTCCACTTGAGGAAGGGAGGCGATTCGATTATATCAGTTCATCATTAGTGGCTAATTTCCCTCCCCCACCTTCTCATCATTCTCACTTTGCCTATCCTTCGATTTTGGTGCAACAATAATTATAATAATAATAATGATAATCATTCTGACTTCATTCACTGAATGACCCTCCTCATTCATCCGTCAGTCTCCTCCCCCCACCCGAAAATCTAAAGTGAAATAAATAGACCTTTGCTTCTCTCGCTAATACTCATTTTCTCTGTAAAGCAAAATGAAATGAAATGAAGAAAAAAAAAAAAAAAGAGAGAGAGATGTGAAATGCTTTGTCGTGAACGAAAACATTTTTCTTTCTTTTAAATAGAGTGATGCACACACGTTTTCTTTTCAACACAAACCGTGTTCAGGGCAGGTCAACGTGGTAAAAAGGTCAAAAGTGTGTGTGGTGGGGGGGCGTGGGAGGGGATTGTGTGGGAGTGGTGAAATCTCTCAAAGAAGAAAAGGATTGGTGCTTGCGCCTGTAGTTCCGCCCCCTCCCACCGACCCTCCGGTACCCATCACTCCGCCTACTCCTGATGGGCCGCCCAAAACCAGCGCGGGCTGGGGAGCGCCCGCCGAGCCCATCATTAGGGAGTTCCCGGCTGGGACCATGGGAGAAATCCCGCTGAAAGGCATTCCCATTGGGCTGGACTGTACCATTCCCATGCCCATGCTGGGCGCTGCCATAGGCACTCCCATTGCTGGCATGGCCATCCCCGGCTGAACCATTCCCAGCGTTGGTGGAGGCATGTGGCCGAGCATAGGGTTTGGAGGGACAGGGCTAGTGCGTAGCTGGCTCAGGCCGAGCGTGGAGGGCTGAGGAGAGATGGAGGCCATCGGGGTGACGCCGAAGGGGTTAGAAGTCGGAGGTGGCGTTGGGGAGACCCCTCTGCTGGAAATGGTGCTGCCTGGAGTAACTGCCATACCTGGTGCAGGGGAGGAGCCTGAGAGAACCAAGAAAGGGGAGGACAGAGATGAGAGGTGTATTACAATTTATAATGCAGAAAAGTTAAAGGGCTAAAAAACGTATATTTCAACTAAACGAAATCAAGCTACCCCTGAAGGTGAAGGGGGACCCCACCAATTTTTCAAAATTTCTACATAATTAAATGGGCTAATATGTAAAAACAGTCATTCAGAGCGGTTTGGTGTGAAACGCTCTGTTCTAGAGACACTTACAGAGTCAGAGCTGTTCACAGTGGTGGTGATAGGAACCAGACGTCCCCCTCTAAAAGTTCCTCACAGAACGTTCCTACATGAGATGGTTATGAATTCACTGCCTGATGACTGAGACGCTGATTTATGGTAGTTTTTTTTTTTTTTTAATGTTGGCCTCGTTAATTTCATTCATTTAAAATTTTTCACTATTTTAACATCAAAAACGTCCCATATAAACACTCAACAGTCATGTGTAGGTTAACTGGTGGTTTTGGAGACCCCTGGTTCCCATCACCACCACTGTGAAGAAAATCTGCAAGTTTCTCTACAGCGAACCATTTTACATCAAACCACTCTGACTTTGTTTACATCACAACGACAGAACTGTGCAAAAATGTAGAAAAATCGGGATTTCCCTCTACAAGGACACTTTTAACTGATGAATGGGAGAGCTTGGCCGCAGGTAGGTGTGCCTTACAAGGTAGGTGTGCCTAACAGTGATGTCTGACTCATTCTTTTAAACTGGTTATTTTTAATGAATCACTCAAAATGATTTAAAATCCAGCTTAATCTAACTTTTCTGATGCATCTATGCAGCATGCAAATAATAACCTTTGACGGTTTAACTCAAAATCGTAACATAAAACAGGAATAAACTCTTTTAATTCACTTATATTTGCTTTCTTAAGTCTGTAGTTGCCTGGTATGTGTTTGTACTGTGTGCAAGTGACCACTAGGGGCTCCATGACTCAAATCAAATCGAGAACTGATTCATGAGCTGAACCTGAGAGCCACTGCGGTGCCTCCTGATTAAGCCGCACCTCATTGGTTCTCAAGCACGCTCAAGTCATATAATTCATTCACTTTTTGAAATTTCAGGAGATTTTAGCTTTCCGCTGACCTGATTGGTAAGGGCAGTTAAAATAAAGACCAAAATAGAACAACTTGTTTTTTTTCTCAGTGTAAAGCAGGGGTGTCGAACTCAACCACTAAAAGGGTCATATTAAAAAATAGCAGTAAATATTTATTTCGTTTTGGCTTAAAATTTTGCCGTGACCAAAATTACAACAGCAAGAAAGGGACTGAATACTTACTAATAATATAATAATTAGAAATAAAAGTACATTGTTGTGAAACTGCCTGTCTGCTTGAACGAGACACCAGGCATCTTTTCTTTTTGTTTAACCGCCTACAGAGTGCTGCTGGGGGCTGTAGTGCATCTCAGGGTCAAACAAGCTGATCAGAATAGAAAATTGTAATAATTTTCCATTTTAATTGAAAACAGGGCTACATGACAGTGTAAATGCAAGTCATTGTGCAAAGCTATGCCTAGACACGAGTTTACACCCCATGTGTCAAACACTAGGTCCGCGGGCCAAGTCAGGCCCTTGACACAGTCCTTTTTGGCCCGCGGGCCTTGTGCTTGACACATGGGGTGTAAACTCTGTGTCTAGGCATAGCTTTGCACAATGACTTTGATTTACACTGTCATGTAGCCCTGTTTTCGCCAAGAATCAGTCTGATACCACTCGGCCCTGGCACAAACAGAATAAGCTCAACTGGGCATTGGATTAATTGAAATGAACAGTTATTAACTGTTAATAAAATCCTAATTTGGAGGCATTCATTTAAGCTTTTTTTGTTTTTGGAGCTGGCTCACGTTTGTTGAGATATGCCAACCTGCCCCCGCTCTGAGTACGTACCCTGTGTCTGTAGGAAAGGGTTGTGAGAAGAGGCCATGGTGGGTGGGGTCTGTTTGGGTTTAGGTTTTGACGATACTAGTGAGTCTAGATCAACCAGCGCTGCATTGGGCCCCAGGAACGACTCCGGCGTTTTCCGAATGGGCAGGGACGTGCCGAGCGCCGAGAGGTCGAAGGGTACCGGAGAGCCCGTACTGCCTCCTCCACTTGCGTCACCGCCCGCTGCCGCGGAGCCTCTCCTCTCTGGATCTCCTAGAGGAAGGGAAATGAGAAAGCATGAGCTAGAGGGAGGCGCAGGGAGGAAGAGGACTCTTAATAATTAAACAGTGATGCCAACCACACAATGAGGCTCAGCATGAGGAAGTGAAAAGGGAAAAACGTTTAAGCTGGATGAGTGAATGAACCACTGGTTTGGATTTGGCTTCAGTTTAGAACTGGGGCTACGAGGCTAATGATGCTAACAAATACTAGAAACTCAATAGTCACCCAAATAGCCTCTCCTGTTAAAAAAAAAACATCACCAAAACTTCTCTCAGCCCGCTCAGGTCTTTATTAAGGCTATTTATTAAGACTTGCTGATGGTTTTAGTTTCTATGAAAGTGAAAAAAAGCCACAGACATCAAGGCTGGTGTTCACAAAGCAGGACTGATCCTGGATCAGTTTCCTCTGTGTTTATAAAGGTCACTGACTCTGAATCAGCACTCAGACTCCTGAGGCGGTTTGTGAACACAGACCCTGTTGCCTGTTCATCTTTATAGCTTACAATAAGTAACACTGGCAGAAAATGGGGGTCACTTCCAGCGAGGCATGTAATGCAATCGATTCCACATACATCGAGGTATGTAGTGTATTTTTTGGTTCCGACTGCTTCATCCTAACTGGACCTACAACAGAACATTCTGGCTCTCTTTCGGGTGAATGTCCCTGTATTATAAGTGATTTACAACTCAACAGGTTTTCTGTCCTTTCCTGAATTCAGGAAAATATGTTGTAGTAATTAACTCTACGCTACAGATGCAGCAGAAAGAGATCAGGCTGGAAAGCAGCGAGGAATACTTCAACAGTATGATGACCATCTGTGTGTCCAAGCGCCGCTGAGTGTACCTGTGCCGTTAGTGTGTTTAAGGGGGCCACTCCAGGGGTCAGAGGTCAGGGCATCAGTGGCAGGGGCCACCCCATCTCCAGCCCAGGGGTCAGACGACCCTGAGAGTGAGGTGGGGGCTGCGGCCACTGAGGGGGCCCAGGGGTCCGCACTGGGGGGGGTCACAGCTGGGGGAGGACACACGAGAGTCCAAGGGTCAGACAGTAACACACAAACACACACAGGAACAGTAAAGTCAGGGTAAAAACATGAGGCTGGAGGGTGGACAAGACTTCACTTTGGAGGTGAAGTACAGCGAGCTCCAAAAGTACTAGGACAGTGGTTTTGACATGGAATTTTCAACCATAAGAAGTTTTTAGGAAATAAGAAGTGCTCTGTGAGGCCTGCACTGCTGCTTCTGCTACAACATGCAAAACTTATTTGTATTTAAGTAAGTTGTTCTGTTCTGAGCGGGGCAGTTGCTCTGGGGCATAAACACTGCGTTTTAGGACTCTAACTGAAAAGCCAACTGTTAAAGTCATTTGTCCCCTAAAGCTGAGTGGGCATGTAACACGGTGTGCTGAACATTTCTACGCAGTGACTGCTGCTCAACATTTTCTAACCAAACATGTAGTTGGTTGGCGTTCAAGTACTTGCGATATTCACAGTAAGCTCAGAAAAACTTATTCAGCGCACACGCAAACGATAACACCCAGCGTACACACTGAAAACGAGTACTCATGTTACCGTGGTGACTCAAGGGGGCGATAGTGTACTGGTCAGTACATGATCTACTTTTACTCTGACAGCCACAACAGCTAACCATGTGGACAGCAGAGGACTGCGAGCTGTTCATGTCATTACCGAAACACAAACGCTTAAGCTTTATTTTAGCCACGCCCCTGCATTCTAGAGCAGGGAGTGAGGCTGCATCCCTGTCCCTCATGGCCACATGGTGAGCAGTTAGATCCCACTGTATCCCATTGATCCCAAGCAAATGTGTCCCAAATCCTAAAAATCAGTGTGGGACACTCAGAGTGTTCACTACCGAAACATTTTTTATTTATTTCCTCATCGCTAACAAGCACTCTCAGCTTTTTATACTGAAAGTTCGGTCACCAAAACATTTCGGCCCGTAAGACTGACGCATTCCAGCTCGTCTTTCTACATGCTTGTAACTCACCTGTGGAGGCCCAGGGGTCTGAGTTTGCTCTGGAGGAGGAGGATTCACCCCATGGATCTGGAGGTGGTGCTATCGTGGGTGGCCCCTCACCCCACGGGTCCGCACTGGGGGGAGAGGCAGGGGAAGCGGCCCCCCAGGGGTCAGTGGGGCCCCAGGGGCCGGCGGCTGGAGCAGGAGTGACGGAGGGAGGCGGAGAGGGGCCTGAGGAGCTGGGGGCCGCTGGAGCTCCCCATGGGTCGGCTGCACTCAACTCCATTAAAGCGGACTGAGAGAGAGAGGCGGGTTAATGAAATTGCGCAGGAATGATGCGAAGGAAAAAAACAGCACCATGAAAATGTCGGAGAGTTTGGTTTAAAACGTAAATTCAATTCAAGTATCTCATGAAGTGTAAAATGACTGATTAAAGCATTCGTCCATATATCATTTTATTCAGAAGTGTAAATGTAGTTTATTGTACTACATAGGCTTCGTTTGCATATTAGCTACATAGCAACACGCTCAATTTCCTCTCACTAGTTCCCTCACAAGATTCGCGCTGTAACTGCAAGAAGTGGGACCTTTCTGGTGAAGACACCACGTAGCCTTGTGAGGACTGATCCATTTGTGTGACCAATAGGCTACTAACTAAGGAGGAGTCTTCATAGGACAGTCCTACTGAGGACCCGCCTTACCTTGGCTGCAGCCTCGGCTTCGGAAAGCAGCTTTTATTTAAAATGACACTTTGTCCCTTTCGGGGATTTGGAGACCTCTCTGGTGGACATGTGTAATTGCATGCAATGTGCGGAAGAAAACTTCCTAACGTTTGATGATTGTGAGCGGGATGAAAGAATTCAAAAAGAAATCTGGTTGAAATAAACGTGCAAAGCTTCAAACGTGCTGTAAAACTGTTTAAAGAAAAAAGAAAAGGAAAAAAATAAGCTGTTAATCCTGTCTGGTTAATGTATTTTATAATTACAGTTATTAACAATAACTGTTCTACCTACAGGCCTTTGCTGATGAAACCTATTTATATAATTAATTTGCATAATTAATGCTACAAATTTTTTAAAGCATAAAATATGATTTGAAAAAGTCATGTTTTATTTTGTTTTCCCCCTATATTGCTGAAGAAAACCTCATATCTCCAAAACGACAACTTTACAGGCAAAGTAAAAAACCTACTTTACTTTTAATGCAGGTCAATGGAACCAGACCATTTCTGCTGGTCCATTCATCATGAAATTTACATACAATATATATAGGACCACAAGTTCTTTCAAACTGTGTCAAAAACTGAAAAATGTAAAAAAAACGGACATACGAGGTTTTCTTCAGACAAATAAATAGTTAAATGCACTAAAATAGCTGCATTTAACTTTGTCTCCTGTAGAAGATGTGTTAACCTGTTTACACTTAGAAACAAAACGTGTACACGACCAGGGGTGCTGACATTTTTGCATACAACTGTGTAAGCTTCAATTATTTGTTAGAGAAAACTGGGGATCACAGAAGTTCATTTTAATACAGAACTGCAACATAATCATTAAGACACTAATCGGGTGAAGCCCTAAAACACCCACCTCTTCAGGCTTGGTTTTCTCCCTCTTGCTCTCTTCGATGGCCATCTGCAGCCTCAGGTCGTCTCCCCTGCGCAGACGCTCCTCCTGCCAATCACATGCAAACCATCCCATCAGGACACTGAGCACAGCACTGGGGGCTGATGGAAACTGTGTCTCACCAGCAATTTGAGGAACGCTTCCAGCTTAGATTAGGAATTAAGTGTGAGGCCTGAGGTCACCAGGCATGCTTTTGTACTTCTATTGAAACTGAGACTTCAAGATTTTTTAATTAACAGGTTTGTCTCATCAAGCATAAATAAGATGCTGAAGGACTGCAACTGTATCACAAAAAGCCCTACAATGTGAAAAACACCTGAAAACTGCAGGTGAGGTTTAAGTTTACAGCTGCCTACATAGAGACTTTATGAAACATGCACAAACATTGAAATACATATAAAATCAATCCTTGAGTATTTTTGTATTTCTTCTGTTAGTATTCGCAAGATGTTTTGTGTCGTTTCAATGGCCGAGCAGCTGCACACAAGCCTAAGATGACTATGTGCAATGCCAAGCGTCGGCTGGAGGGGTGTAAAGCACACTGGACTCTGGAGCAGTGGAAACCAGCAGGAATGTCCTCTGGATTCATGAACGACACTTCACTATCTGCCAGTCTGATGGACAGCATACAAACATATTTGACGCAATTATATGCTTCCAACTTTGTGGGAGCATTTTGGGGAAGAGCCTTTCCTGGTCCACAAAGACATGGTTTGAGGACTGTGAGTGGAGGAACTCCAGTGACCTGCACAAAGCCCCGACCTCAACCCCAACAGAACACCTTTCAGACGAAATGGAGTGTTGACTGTGAGACAGCCCCTCTTGTCCACCATCAGTGCTTGACCTCACAAATGCACTTTGGACAAAATGAGCACAAATTCTCACAGAGGCTCTCCAAAATCTTGTGGAAAGCTTCCCAGAAGAGTGGAAGCTGTTATAGCCACAAAAGACAGGGGACTACTCCGTATTAATGCCCATGGTTTTGGAATGGACACATACAGGTCTGACGGTTAAGCGTCCACACACTTATGGCCATATAGATAAAATTTACATTCATGGCATTTGGCTGACGCTCTTATCCAGAGTGACTTACAATTTGATCATTTTTACACAGGTAGGCCAAGGTGGCGTTAGGAGTCTTGCCCAAGGACTCTTATTGGCATAGTGTAGGGGGCTTAACCTGGTGGGGGACTGAACCCCAGTCTATAGTATAGAAGGCAGAGGTGTTAACCACTACACTATCCAACCACTGATAAAATGATACAGATTTTTGCCAATCTGACTGAATACATTTTGATTACAGATTAAGACTGAGGTGTTTATTCTCACTCTACTCAACAATCTGATGGAAAAACTAAAGAAGAGAGGAAGACGTCGTGCTCTGAGACTCATAAACTGAACGTCCGTCCCACCGCCGTCTTTAAAGATCAGAGCATGAACTTTGTCTCCTCTGCAGACGGACTTAAACTTTCCGATAGGGAATGTAATCGGATACAGGCGTTTACACGGATATTATTCTGTCTAACAGATTATTTACCCATCTCGTTCAACTATACAGAAACTGTATTCCGAATAGCCTCAAGCAGACTAGACTATTCTGACTGAGGCGTCTACATGGACGTATTCTATTCCGATTGAGCTATCCGTCGGATTATTATTGGACTATTACTAGGCTGCACGTAAACGTGGCCACTGACAAGACAAAATGCATGAAATTGAACACTTCAGTCTAAGGGCTTTAAAATCTTTCATAGAACTTCTATGATGGCCTCTGTTACTTGGGAATGATGCTTCATAGCAGTGTTATGAATAGAACAGGGGTTTTTTTTAAATACAATGTCCTGTACTTCATAAAACATCTTGCTGGTACTGACATAGTTGTCCATAGTCAAATGTTTTTGGACATGTTATTCAATGTTAAGCATGTATTATGAAGTCCTTGTGCAGGCAAGTGTTACTGTACAGTTAAAACAGGCCAAAATACATTAAGGTTGCGGATCATTTTTAATTAAAAAGTGAATTTCATCACAAAACTCAGAATGAACTGTATGAGAATCAAAGGTGAAGAGCCTCATCTCTTACAGACATGACAACACTGCTGTAGGCCTTCCTGAAAAATGATTATACCCCTAAATTATGCTGGAGTGCATCGATTTTCCATTCCAGATTGATGTATTAATTAGAGATTTGAGTTTCGGCGTGTGCAGGAGAGAATGGTAATGGGAGCGGCTCCACCCCTGTGGTCTGGGTGGACCTTGATCCCTGACCTCTTGATGAGCCTCCTTGCTGAGTGAGAGCGCGTAGCGGAGTTCAGCGTCCTCCAGAGGGTCAGCGCTAGTCTGGGGGAGGGGGGTGGGGGGGCAAGGACAGGAGTGAATGAGTGAGTGAGCGGGGCCTTGTGCAAAAGCTTAGGCAAGTCTGAAGGGCCTTAGAGCAGCAGCTACGATCCCTAAACTAACTCAGCGACAGTTAATGTGAGTAGTAAAACAGCAGGAAAGGAAGAGAAGCTGGTTAGAAAGGAGTGTTAAGAAAGGATTTTTTTCTGAAGACGTCTGGCAGGAGGTACAGAAAAGACTGAAACAGAGCTGTAAATGCAGAGTTATACTTTATTTTAACTGCACGTGTGTGCGCGAGTGCTGGTTGTGCACATCCTCTGAAATTAACACGTATGCAATTCCGACATGATGGGGGCAGAGCTTCACATGTGACGCAACAGGTTATTTCAGTTGTCATTAGTTTTTTTATTTTAAATTTGCTTTTAAATGTCCATTCAAAGCACACTTTTGGCGTCGGCGGGGTGCTGTGCAAAATGTAAATAAACATATACAATGTACAAATATGCAAATAATACAATGATGCAAATAATTAAAACCCTATATCAAATGTTGAAACTGAGAAATTTTACTGTTATTTGAAAAATATATGTGCACTTTGAATTTGATTCCAACAACATTTTCCAAAAAAGTTGGGACGGGGGCCTGTTTACCGCTGTGTTTCATCACCTCTTCTTTTAACATCACTCTATACGTGTTTTCTCATTATTGATATATGATTTCAGCTGCTCCCCGTGTCATATTTTTCACTTCAAAATGTGGCAAATGTTGTCAGTGGTGACAGGTCTGGACTGCAGGCAGACCAGTTTAGCACCCAGGACACTTTTACGACAGAGCCATGCTGTTGTAATACATGCAGAATGTGGTTTGGCATCGTCTTGCTGAAATAAGCAAGGTCTTCCCTGAAAAAGACGTTGTCTGGATGGCAGCATATGTTACTCCAAAACCTGTAAATATCATTCAGCATTAATGATGCTATCACCTGTGCTATGCAGTGATTTCCACTACAGAACGGTGTCTGCTTTTTAGGCAGTGCGGTCTGAGGGTCCGAAGATCACAGCCAACCAGTATGGGTTTTCAGCATTGTCCCTGGCATACAGAGATTTATCCAGCTTCTCTGAATCTCAATGATATTATGCACCGTCGATGATGAAACAGTCAAGTTCTGTTATTTTACATTGAGACATGTTACTCTTGAAAATAAATATATCCCCACACGGTCTTTCACAGAGCGAGCGGTGAACCCCTCCTGATCTTTACTTCTGAAAGACTCCGCCTCTTTTATACCCAATCATGTCACTGACCTGTTGTCAGTTAACCTAATTAGTTGTAAAATGTCCCGCCAGGTGTTTTTTAGTATTACACAACTTTACCAGTCTTTTGTCGCTCCGTCCCAACTTTTATGAAATGTTTTGCTGGCGTCAAATTCACACACACCCACACACACACACACATATACACACACACACACCCCTTCTAAGCCGTTTCTCCTTCTGGGTCGCAGGGGGAGCTGGAGCCTATCCCAGCTGTCATTGGGAGAAAGGCAGGATACACCCTGGACAGTCCAACGCAGGGCGGCATCAAATTTAAAAAGGGCATTTATTTTTCAAAAAACAATAAAAATTTGTCAGTTTCAACACTGGATGTATTGTTTTTGAAACATTTTACTTTAAATAAAGGGTTTAAATGATCTGCTCATCAGGCCCTTCTGTTTTCATTTACCTTTTGAACAGCATCCCAACTTTTTTGGAAATGGGGCTGAAAGAACACAAACACACACACACACACACACACACACACACACACACACACACAAAAACACTTTTACTGAACATCTCTCCTTTATTTTTCAGTCGTTTATTTATTTATTTCGTTAGGTGAAGGCTACCACGTTTCCTAAAACTGCCACTAACACGTCATTAACCAGCACAATACGCTTGGAGGAAAACACTAACGACGCTTTTCCACTGTGCGGTACAGCTTAACTCGGCCTGCTCGACACATATATAAACATATGTGTTTAGGGTGATAGTGACAACTCCCTTCGGCCAATCAGCAGTCTGCAGTGTTTTTACATCACCTTATCGATTCTGCTCGTTTAGAACCTCGACGGAGGTGATAATCAAAAAAGTTTTCATTATCAGGTTCCAACTTTCGCCTAATGGAAAACCAAAGAAGGCGAGTCGAGTCGAGCCAGTACCACACAGCGGAAAAGCGCATTAACTGTCAATTTAAAGTGCCCATATCATAGAAATTCACTCTATATAGAAACTATGCTGTATGTTATTAAATCAGCAGTATTTGTGATGTCACAAAAAATCAGTGCATTTACATAAATCCATCTATTCGGCCTATGGCAGTTTAGCTCTGCCCATTCATGCTGAAGTCATAAGGAGGGCTTCAGCCTGGACTTGGGCACAATACAGAGCAGCCAATCAGAAGAGCCCATTAACATCAACAAAACAGCCTGTTGAATTCTATGGGTTCAAGAGAAGTAAAAGAGAGGGAAAATGGGTTATGATAACTTTCACAAAGCTCATAAGGTACAAGAAAAATGTAGGATGTGGACCTTTTCAAATTCACTCTGTTTAACTCCCCCAGCAAATCTATGCTCCCACCCACATTCAAGCCAAAGGCCCTAGACATGTATTTTCATTGCAAAGCCCAGCGAGAAGACAGCAAACAATTTAAGGGGCCCACATCTGACATTATTCTTGTATTTTACTATTTTACCTGAGAAGTTTATCTGGGTTTACAGACCACAATTAATTTTCATTTGACAATTTCTTCTCTTCTCAATCTCTTTTTATATCTTCGAATCCAACAGGCTGTATTTCTTTACGTGCCTTCAGAAAAAGGTACATGTAAATAGGCTCTGCCCTGACTGGCTGCCCTTGGTCGTACCTCATTTAATAAACAATCCACGTTGAAACACTTAATTAATTAACCCTGAATTCAAAACAGGCTGTTTTTGCTGCTTATTTCCATGGACTGGGGAGTGAACGACGTGTTTAGAAACTTTAACAATGTTTACACACTACGTTAAACTTTTATTTTAAAAAAATATTTTTTTAAACATCTTATCCAGAGCGACCTTCCTCATGTGACAGAGTGAATGAATGTAGCATTAGCAGTCTTACCCAAGAGCTCTTACTAATACAGCATGGTGTGACTGCCTGAGCAGGGAATTGAACCCCAGATTGCCATGGCAGACTGGACAGCAGCCATGCTATCCACTACACTGTACAAAGCCATAACAATAACAACGTCTGTCAAGACATACAATAAGACCGTCAATTGTTTTGTCAACCATCAACGTGAAAGGAGTGAAGTAAGGTATTTGTGTGCCGGCCTCGTGCGGGTATATTTAATCTTAAATACACAAGAAGTACGTGGACGAGTATAAAACCAGTGCTGCTTGTTCAGTATCTGTGTAAACACACGTACTGAGAGTTCAAATAAAGTATAACTCTAGCCTACGTCTCACTACTAGATCTAAAAGGTATTAAAGCTCCCTTAAAATGCCATTTGAAACCATGAAATTCAATGCTACTCCAAAATGTACTCAAGAAACAGAGTTGTGATTCTGATCTAGGCCGTTCTAGGCTTACAGCAGGTAAAGGGAAACAGTACTAAGGCAACATTACAGGGACATTATAAGGAAAGCAATATTTTACATTTCATCTTCAAATGGCGTTTTGGAGGGTCTGAAATCTGAATCATCTGAACTGTGTAACGACTCTTTTCTCTACTCCACTTTTCTGGATTAATAAGAGCTGGAAGGTTAAAATTATTATACCTTAGCAATAACAACACTGCACCGTCTTACTAAAATGTGAGTAATAGAAACCGCAGATTTCTGTAACTGTCTATATTTAACTATCTAGAAACACTTCTCACCCATCTAGTTTTACCTGTAGGCAGAGGAGCCGCCAGCTGATCGGCTGAGTAACTTTACCTGCTCCGCCTCCTCTTTGCTCATGGCCAATGCCAGTTGTAGCTGCAGGTCCTCCTCCCCGGAGCTCTGAGGCCACGCCTGGTCTGCTTCCGTGCCCGAGTGGATTCCTCCTAAACCAGGAGCCGAGGGAGCCGAAGACGCTGGGGGTTAAACAGCTAGGCATTATCACTTCAGAAGCATTCGTTTCAAAAAGTGGACGGAGCGAAACGTTCCTCCCCGGGACTCCGATAAAAGCCCGTTTAAGAACCAACAACTCCTTTCCACTCAGCCTGTTTAGAAGCCCTTAAAGTAAGAGCTCAAACAAACATCCTAACGTGGCTAACAACTAATGGAAGCCAGCTCCAACAATAAGTTAATTCTATGTAACTGCCGTCATTCATTCGTTGTAATTAACATTAGTTTTTAAAGTTGTATTTTAAAGCTACTAAAAATGAGTTTTTAGTTAGTGCCAACATCATATGCTAATCACTGCCTGCAGATTTTAAATAAGAATGAATATCGTATTAATATATGATACGAATAATGGAGTGTTAATTTAATTATTCAATTAAATCCTTATAATATAAATTGATATCCAGTTAAAACCAATATTTAAAAGTAAATTATGGAACAATGAGAAGATAACGAGAGACGTCTTCACATACGATGATCCAAGGCTTAAGCTTCGTCCCAACTTTTATGAAATGCTTTGCTGGCATCAAATTCACACATTCAGCTTAAAAACCTGACTAAGTTAGCCTAGTTAGCTATAGCAGCCTTAACCGCTGTTAGTGCTAGATAAAAAGGTTTAGACCAGCCACAATAGTTTGTCTTGGAATCAGATAAAATAAACGTAGGCTTAAAAACATCCACACAGGCCACTGGTGTCCAAACCTTTTCCAAACAGGATCAGATCCTATTAGTCCAAACTAATTTATTATTAATTCTAATTTATTGTAAATTAAGTCTGTATATTTTCCAGTCTATTTATATGCTGTATATTTAATGTTAAGTCAGAAATTCTTCAAATTATTAGCACACAGAATCGGAGCTTACTGGGAGCTAGTGTATATTCCTAAGTATGTTCCTATTCAAACACACAAAACGTAATTTGTGAGACAAACTAACTGAAAATCGAACATTTTCTGGTTGTTAGATAACGTTCTTTACTTGTCAAATAAATGCAGCAACAGCATTCATAAACCACTTAAATGAGTGGAACAGATTAAACAGCATGTACTGAACTACTGAATCTGCTCTGATAAAAAAAGTCGGTGCGTTGCGACGCAAGTAACTCTCAGCTGTTTTATTTTTTCTGCCCCTCCCTGAATATTTATTGTAACGTCCATACTTTGACATACAAATCACGGACATTTGCTGTGGCTTGAGATGGGAAAGTATTCAAATTTCCATCTCACCAAAATCAACAGTTGTCAGTTTTGTGCTTTATGGCTGAAGTCTTGACTAAATGTTGTTCAATAAATTAAGCTGCAGGTCGAGTCTGAGAAGAAAGGCTCTTAAACCATAGCTAACTTTGTCACCACAGGGCACGCATTAAACTAATTTTACAGACAGCACTGCTGCCACCATCAGGTGAAAGGAAAAACTGAGGGACACTTATAACACACCGTAAACTAGGAGCTACGGGCCGATTAAAACCAGCCCGTGAGCCGTAATTGGCCCTGGTGTTGGTTTATATATGAAAATGCCCCAAAATGGACCATTACATTTAAACTGTGACATTAGGGAAAACAAATGAACTACAGACCATTAAACATAATATAAAATGGAAAAAAAAATATTTTGTGCGGACCACTGCTGTGGTCTAAGCTGTAGTAGACTTACCACTGGACGTCTGTGCCATCTTCTCTTTGGTCTTGAGTGCGTGGATCCTCTCTTCCCGTAGCCTCTCCTCGTCTTTCAGAAGAGTCACCAGCTGCTTGGCTTTCTCTCGTACATTCACGCCCTGAGGACGGAGGAAGGTACGTTTGATGAATGGTGCGGATCTACTTTACTTGTTTTTCTCCCACATTCTCTACACTGCAGCCATCCCAATACCAATCAAAATCTGAATATTCATCAAATTCAATTTATACAATGCACAGTTCAACATAGAAAATGGCCATTTAAATGATCTGTACCATGACACAGTGACTACGTCTTGATCCACTTCAATTTTCTATTTTAAAAGCTTCTATTTTAAAAGCTAGGCTAGTAAAGAACGTGCCGCAAAATGAGCCTGTGGACAAGGACGAGACGTTTATGACATTATACTGATGACTGATGGCATGCTGGGGGAGAAAATATGATCTCTCGATCTCTTTAATTTCTTGAGGATTAAAGAGACATGACGGTTGAAGCTAAAGCTGCATACACTATGTAAGATTTGGGGATTTGGAGCCCTCTCTGGTGGAAATGTGTAATCGCACGCGAGAACATTTTGTAACGTGGGTTGTACTTCGGACCCCTTTGGATAGCCAAGCGGATGAATTCCGGAAGAAAATTTAAATAGAACTCAGTCAAAACTTGTTGAAGGACATTATCTACTACTGTCATCTGTGTAATGTTGATTTTGCAACTGAGGCCTGAACATCGAGTCGGACCTTCTTTCTAAGCCTGTGCATGTGATGTTAATATGTAAATATGTAGGAAACGGTCCAAAAACTCCCAACACACAATGCATCTGACTTTTAATGATTATTTCAGGCTTTCGTTTCTTCACTTGAGGCCACTTCTTTCAATTTTACCAAATTAAATTTTACACAGTGCAGCTTTAACTAGCATTGCCTTAGAATGCAGTTAATTTTCGAATGGATCAGAGTGGCGTAACGGGTTGATCTTTGGCCCTATCATAGGGAGATCACATGACTAATGTGGAGAGAAAACTGGGAAAGAATATATCTGAATATATGACTGACTAACAGCCCTAAATTATGCAGTCTACACTGAACAACGTCTTGGGTCTCGAGACCTCCGATGTTTTAAAATGAGCTATGCTGTTTGAGTGCATGTGGTTTAGGGAGCCCTTCGGTGTCATTACTGCAGCTCACTCCCGAAAACCCAATCAGACAAAATTACCAACGTGTGCTTTTACACATTTGTGCACCAGAGAAAGAGAAAAAAATTGTCAAAGAAAGGATAAATCAATTCCACATGCTTCCAGTTACAGCTACACATCCTTTCAGACCCACAGCGCCGAGTCGTCTTCTCACAGTGGAAGGATGGACAGAAACACCTGTGGAAGCTTGATTTTCTCCTCTCTCTCTCTCTCTCTCTCTCTCTCTCTCTCTCTCTCTCTCTCTCTCAAAGATGTAAGCTTTAAGTGCTGTTAATATGAAGGAGGCAGTTTTGGTGTCTACCAGGTCTTCCAGGTGGTTGTTAGGAGGCACATTTTCTCTGCAGCTTCTAACTCTCTGTCTTTTTAGGTCAATTTGACCCCATTCATTGTTTAACATCTCTAAGGCTTTGCTGTCACAGCAGGTAAAAGTGGCTCAAATCTGATTTTCTCACCAAATCCGACTTTTTTTTTTTTGTAAGAATCAGATTTGGGCTATTTTTACCTCCTGCGTAAACGTAGCCTTTAACCTGCTGTGTGAACAAAGCCAAAATAAATCATTTTCTGGAAGTTTAACATTGCTCAGGTTAATCTGACCCCAAGAATAAGGCTTTTCGTGAATTTGAAGATAACAAGACAGTTAATCAATTTTTCAACTCCCAGCTTTGGAAACGTCTTTTTTGAACAGGAATGAATGAAACTGCTAACAGCCCTAGAAACAATTCCATACCATAATCATTTAAACCAAGCCTGTGACCTGTAAACACCGCCATCCAGTGAAATTTACTGTTGGTAAAAACAAAGAAAACAATGCCATTTTTCCATATCAGGACATATTAAACATGCACCGTACACTACATCTCAGTAATCACATATGGTCAGCATATCGTGATACTGGCCTTGATGGTCCTATATCAACAGCTGAAATCTCTTAATGGACTTTGTTATGTACAACAACCTGGCCGTTTCCCCATTTGTGTCCACTCCCATGCAATAAAAGCGAAAACAATCAGTGCCGCACGTACTCAAGTCCTGCATTCACAATTAATATGATATGGTTAGAGGTTAGACCGTCATATCAATCATGTACAGTACACAGCATATCAGTAAACTCGTACTGTCTTCTTACAATAACCAACAACTCAGATGTTTTAACAGTAGTCTCAGTAGTAACAGTTTCAATATGTAAATGAGCTTTATCTTTATTAAATCTCTAGACCAGTAATATTCCTCCTCCGTAACCCGGATATGGTGCCCTACAGTTCTGTCCCCATTAGTCTCATGTTCAGAAGCAAAGGTCAGATTAATCACACAGCTGGAAGTCCTTCAAAGTACAGCTATGTATATAAGCATGAGTGTGTTTGCGTTAGCTAAACGGGAAGAATGGGCAGTTGTGGGTGATTGTGTAACCCTAAACACTGAAAGAGTGTGAAGAGTGGGCAGGAGCACAGCGTGTGAACCTGAGTGGGAGTTCTTACACGGCTCAGTTTTTCCTCTGTTTACTATAAGACCTTGAGTGAATATCTGTGAATGGAGGCAGTTTAACTAACTTTACTACCTTGAAACATAAGATTGACGGACTGCGGCTAACATGCTCTTATCTAATGTTCATTTAAAAGGGACAGAAACACAAGCAGTGAATCGGTTATATCGGTTACAGCCACGCAGCAGATCTATAACCGCTGCTGTCGGAACAAAACGTCGCATCTCATCACACATACATCACTTTCAGTGCCAGTCAATGGAACCAGAGGGTTTTCCAAGTCATTTTTAGCCACTTATTTTCATCCTTCATGAAATTTACACACATTATAAAGGCCAACAAGTATTTTCAAATGGTCAAAAACTGAAAAACCACAAAAATGGAGATACAAGGTTTTGTTCCGACAGCAGCGATATAATATACATCTATTACAGCTATGCACTATATATATTACAGCTACACAGCATATGTACACAGTATATCTATTATAACTATACATCATATCTATTACAGCTATACAGAATACTAAATCTATACACTACATCTATTACAGCTACATAACATATATGCCACATATACTACAGCTTTATGGCACTTCCATACACTATATCTACTACAGCTATACACAATATCTATAGATCTATTATATCCATACACTACATCTATTACAGCTACACACAATATCTATTATAGCTTTATGGCATATGCTATAGATCCTATATAAATACTATAGATACACCATAACTACACACTACGTCTCTTACAGCTATACACTGTATTCATTGCAGCTATACAACACTTCCATTCATTACATCTATTAAAGCCATGCTCTGGTGTTTCTGCACAATTTAGATGATCCACAGGCCACTGTGACAGATTGTAATATACTACAAGAAAGTAGGGGGCAGTCTGGCTTCCACTGCTTCATTATACCATAAAAGAAAACTTATTAGCCATTTCACTGAAAAATAAATGAAACATTAATCAACACTACAATCACGGTTAGCTGCAGCCCTAGTGAGTGCGTGTTGATGTTACCTGGTCTTTGCCATCTCTGTCTATATACTGGAAGTCTTTGAGTGTCTGGACAGCATAGATGTTTTCCCTGCACTGCTGTGCCACTCTTTCTGAACCCGTCTTTATCAGATACTCCATAAGAGTCATAGCCTGAAACCACAGAGACACGGATAAGAACGGTGAGTGATGCATCAAAAGCACTTAAAACAAAACTTAAAACAAAAACCAACATGCAGACACAAACTGTGACATCTGCAGTGAGCAACGTGGCAAAAAACATAACATCACAACATCTGAAGACTTTTTACGCACAATACATATCAGGATGTTTAGTTTTTCTGAAGTTTGAAGTAGGAAGGGGCCCAATGCACCAGCAAATAGCAGTGGCACATTTGAGAGAGAAAACCCAAAACCCTGAGCGTAATTCTTATTCAATGCATGCAAGAATGAACTAAAGGGGAAGGTTTGTGAATAAACTTTGAGATGGCTTTACAAAGCTGATGCTATGAAATCCCAGGTGTTTGCTGAGAAGGTGTTGCTATGTTAATCCAGGTGGTGGTTAAGGTATTGCTAGGCTGTTGCTATGGTAACCTAAGTAGTTTCTAAGGCGTCAACTTAGGTCATTGCTAAGATGGTTCTAGGCATTCTTTCATGTCGTTCCAGGTGGTTGTGTAAGGTGTTTCTAGGCCGTTGCTATGGTATCCTACGTTACCATGGCATTTCCAAATGTTATTCCAGGT
>NC_051213.1:47954668-47972168 GCF_015220715.1 Pygocentrus nattereri | reverse complement strand
GGCCAATTTGACGTGCTAAACTGCCCCTAGGAGTGAGTGTATGTGAACGTATGTGTCTGTCTGCCCTGCCATGGACTGGCAACCTGTCCAGGGCGTTTCCTGCCTTTGGCCCAATGACTGACCCAGCTTCCCTCCAGCCCAGAAAGATAAGCGGCTTAGAAAATGTGTGTGTGTGTGTGTGTGTGTGTGTGTGTGTGTGTGTGTGTGTGTGTGTGTGTGAAATGAAGACGTTAGATGTAAACAACGTGAAAGTTTCAACCCACACGGTTCATTTCCCAGTCAATACATGCTTCAAGAACAGCTCTGAATTCAATGTTTCTGAACCAACACATTTGCATACATCCACCTATTAGCCTACAGCAGTTTAGCCCCACCCACCGAGACTAATTTTAACCTAGATTCGCAACTAATTTTCAAAGGTTGGGAGCTTTAGCCCTCCGATCGAGCTCTGAAGACCCTCTGATATTACCAAACGTGATAACTGTATAGAGAGCTCTCTTTACAGGTTCAGCTCAACTGCCAGTTTTGTAGTTCAGCTCTCACAGTGATACGAACATTTTTCAACCCCATATTAAGACCCAGTTTGCACTTTCCCTGCACAGAAAAGCAGAAACAGGTCCAGCAAGTCTTGTAATATCTGAGGATGATTTTATTCGTAGCCCAAACTCATTGTGTGTTATACTCTAGTGTGAGCGCCCTCATGACAAAAAGACGAGAAATTCTGGGACAAACTGTTTGTGACGTTCTCCGTTTTAGAAACCTGTCGAGATTTTAAAAGCCATAGACATAAAGGCAGAGAAACAGCGCATCTAATTATAGGAAAAAAAAAACGTTACACGTGGATCTCAGA
Organism: Pygocentrus nattereri; assembly: GCF_015220715.1. Taxonomy (NCBI): domain Eukaryota; kingdom Metazoa; phylum Chordata; class Actinopteri; order Characiformes; family Serrasalmidae; genus Pygocentrus; species Pygocentrus nattereri. The sequence goes on along the minus strand of NC_051213.1, from coordinate 47,971,318 downwards.
GCGAAAGAATAACACGTATGAAAAACGTAGGATATCGGCCCTATAAACAAACAGCTCAGCATCCAGTCCTAGAAATAAAAGCTTGCTAATCTGACAGGATATTATGTTAATAATAGATGTGAAGGGGCTCCTTATAAGCCAAGTTGACTACGCCAGTGAATGTACTAATGCAGAGACTCTAGATTCTTTGATGAGAACCTGATAAATACATTTCTTTCTGCACTCACTAACTAACTAGCTCTCCCTCCATCACACGGTGCTACCAAGCCTTTTCAAACGGCCACTAACAAGATGTCACTGGAGCTCAACACGTCTAGAAGGAACAGCTACCTGCTAACAGACACTCACACCGAGCGATGGGAGGGAGAATGAGGACCACCCTTCCCATCCAGAGAGAGTGTGAGAGAGTGAGGTCCCTACTGAAGGCTTTTAATCCGATTTCTAATCAACTACTATAATGTTTCTCAATGTTTAAAGATGGGCTTATATCTAAAAAAACACTTGTAAATAATTAAGTTCAATATCTTTTTAAATAACTATTCATTTAAATAATTAAATTCAATATAATTTAATATTCATTTAAATAATTAAGTTCAATATAATTTTTAAATAATTATTATTTTAAATAATTAGGTTCAATATAATTTTTAATAATTATTATTTTAAATAATTAAGTTCAATATCATTTTTAATAATTATTATTTTAAATAATTAAGTTCAATATCATTTTTAATAATTATTATTTTAAATAATTAAGTTCAATATCATTTTTTGATATTGTATGCACAGCACATGTGTGGAAACTAAGGTTCTGCTTTGAATTCCTTGATGTGGTGTGTTTACCTGCACTTCAGTAACCAGATAATGGGGAAACTCCAGATCTACATGAAAAACAACAAACTCACAGAAGAAGTCGCGACGTAAAACTCAAAACTCATCTTTACCTCAAAATATGAACAAACGTCATTTAGAAGATGAACAATATTTAAACATTCAAGCATGCATTTGGTTTCGGCGTTGCGGTGCTGCGGATCGTTTCCGGTACCGCCGTCTGTTTTCGCACATGCTCAGACTGAGAAATACGAAAGAAATCAGAGTAAGAGTCACAGCACTGAGAAATCCGGCTACTAGACTTTACTGCAATCTGACCATCTGAATAATCAGATTACCACAGAAATCCGATTATGAACGGATTATTGAGCGCATATAAACACACTCGCTGTTTTTTGTGATGTCACAGAAAAACGACACATTTTCAGCCGACACCCGTTTAGATCCATCCATTCACAATCATGTCATAAGGAGTGTTTCAGCCCAGAACACTTTTTGGGCAGCCAGTCAGATGAGAGGCCATTTGCATACATCAGCCTTAAAGGCACAGTAACAAACACAGCCCGTTTAATTATAAGGTTATAGGTTTGAAAAGGTTAGGTACAGATGAATTGCAGCTATTTCTGGTATATAAAACCACTCAAAAGCGGGCCTCAGGGAGAAAAGCTCTTTAAAGACACATAACAACCAATCCCTAACTGATGTTCTGCATCGGAGCTACACGATACGGACTCTTATCACAGTTATGTTTAAAAATTGGCCTTAAACACCAACAGAAACACTGTGATTGGACAGGATCCTCACAGCACAAACAACTTAGTGATTAGAGGGCTCATATGAGGTCATGCGCCTGATATTCTGCAAATATCTCTATTTAAAAAAAGTATACATTACGTAGCCCTACTTAACTATTATAATCTTCTAGAATAATTACACTGGTTTGTCTCTACCTGGACGTCTCTCTCGCGCTCTCTCTCTCTCTCTCTCTCTCTCTCTCTCTCTGTGTGGGTGCTCGGGTCAGTCTTTAGCCTGTCCACTGCTCCAAACCTCCGCACGGCCACATCAGGGCCCACACGAGCCAGGGAGAATCGAAAACTGTGGAGAAACACAGGAAACAGAAGGCGTGTTAGTGAACGAAGGGGCCACGCAGGAAATAAAAGCTGGCTGCTTGTCTGGCTGTCGAACGCAGCCACAGGGGGAGGAATTCAACTGTCTCACTACAATAAAAGGGCAATGAAACTGTGCCTGAGGGCAGCGTAGGGCATGATGTCTATACACTGACGCTATATTCTACTTTCATTCTGTTTAATGCTCTGCTGTGTGTGCGTCTGTGACATGCTGATCATGAACGGTGTTTTTATTACACAAAAATATTCATTATTTTATTTATTAGTTGGCCCAATATGGTTTTTTGGGTAGGCCTATCAAAAAAAACGACACTGAATCCAATGAGTGGGTGGCACGGTGGCGCGGTGGGTGAGGAGGGCCTGGGTTCGATTCCCCAGCCGGGTGACCGGGGTCCTCCCTGTGTGGAGTCTGCATGTTCTCCCCGTGTCTGCGTGGGTTTCCTCCGGGTTCTCCGGTTTCCTCCCACAGTCCAAAGACATGCAGTCAGGCCAATTGGACGTGCTACATTACCCCTGTGTGTGAGTGTGCGTTTGATTGTGTCTGTCTGTCTGCCCTGTGATGGACTGGCGACCTGTCCAGGGTGTATCCTGCCTTCTGCCCAATGACTGCTGGGATGGGCTCCAGCGTCCCCCGCAACCATAATGGAGAAGTGGCTTGGAAAATGAATGAATCCAATGAAGAAATTTCCATTTTCATTCAAATGTATCCGCATAATTAAATCAGTACGATGTAAACAGTGTCATTCAGACCGGTTTGGTGTGAAATGCTCCCTTATAGACGAACATATCACGTTCACCTCCAAAAGCTCCCTCACACAAGGTTATTACATGGAATGGTTACAAATGTGGTGCCATATGTCTGACATATCGCTTTACAGTTGTTTTGAGACATGATCTGAAGGCATAACTGTCCTCTACTGTACCACTATTGCACCATCAGGTTCACAGGTGGCTGTGGATGGCTGTACTCACAACCACAAGAAAGTCTCATTAAAACACCCCGAATAACTTTGTTTAAATCTTAACCACCAAATTTTGTAGAATTTTTTTTTTTAATTGGTGGAATTCCTGTTTAAATCCTCCGAGGCAGATCTGAGCGTGGTCCAGGCCAGTTAGAGGTCAACATCATCACCAACGACAACTAACAAAAGGAGGTAAGAACACATCACTGCAGACCACAAACAAATAACACAAGTTTATTTTGCCTTTAGGTAGAACTGAATGTGGATTTATGCCCATACACCTACAAAAATACCTTTACTTAATCATCAAAATCGGCTTTATCTAAATTAATAACACGTGCGTGCATAAATGTATATATTACGATTATACTGTGATTTAAATCTCTTGGCACATTGTCCTTTTGCTTTATTATCAATAAGAGGAAGTCGTGTTATCTGTATTAAGGGCACTGCATGGGAAGAATCCACCAACGCAACAAGCCTTGTACTTAAGGTCCAATTGTGCGCCTTAAATCAGGTTCTCCAGGTGAAAAGTTGGTCTTTGTTCCTTTTCATAACCGAATGTTTTTAAACAGAGCAGTAGAGTAAAAGCCTGGAGGCGAGGCGAGGCGAGGCGGGGTGTGTGGAGTCAGTACAGCTTAGAACAGATCATTTCAGTGTGTTATGGTTCAGTTATGTTCCCTGACTAAAGGCACTGAGATGGAGCCTTGAGGGTCCCACCCCAGCGACGAGAGGGGGACTGCCCCACATTTAGAGGTTAATAATCAGTGAGCTTCCCCTTTAAACACGTGAAGAAATGTTTGAGCATTTGAAAGACTCTTTCACCAGCCTTGGGGGAAAATGTATTCCTTCAAAAAGCATTGCATAAAACAATAAGCATCCTCTAATTCAACCCGACAGTGTGGGGCTCTCTTCTGTACTCCAACTCAGTTAATTAACCCCTTAAATGGCCAGGACCCACCAGCAGGCCCAAAGTCTTATTACACACTTCTATAAGCAAAGAATAGCTCAGCCAGTTTGCACTGAAGTCCCTAAAGCTCTCACAAAAGAAGGCAGTAAACTGTCACTGGGGCAGTAACACTTTCTATGAACGTCACGTTTGTAAGCATTTATGAACACATTCATAACATGTTATGAATACGGGGCAGTCGTGGGCTGGAGGTCAGGGAACCAGCCTCGTGACGGGAAGGTCCCCGGTTCGATCCCCAGAGCCGACGGCACATGACTGAGGCGTCCTCGAGCAAGACACCTAACCCCCAGCTGCCCCCCGGGCGCTGCGGATTGAGATTTTTCGAAGGCTCGCTACAAACGGAGGGTTATTCCCAGAAAATTCCTGGAATGCCTTGCGAATCATCACATCACAAGCGACCAAAGAGACACATAAATGTGAGTATTTCTCTGTTGTAAGAGCCACTGTGTTGTAAGAGCCACTGTAATAGCAGTTTATGGTCAACTCCTTCATAACACACATAAAAATCGCCAGTAATGCGCTGATGTCTCGGTCGCTACCTGGCGAAATTTCCCATTCCACCTTAAATGGTGCAGCGGTTAATGTTCTGGTACGTGAGGTTGCCTCACCATTTAAGGTGGAACGGGAGATCGATCAAGAAGCTGGCGATTAGAAATCTAAGTTCAGCTTCATATCTCTGAAGAATTCTTGGTGGGCGATAATAAATAATTGCCCCCCCCCTCTTTGAAGGCGTATGATGCCCTAAATGTATTTAAGCAGTGAGGAGCTGAACTTTCCCCTCCTCTGCTGCCACTGCAGGTCTGCAGGGTCGACTAGAGAGCAGCAGTAGTAGCTGTTAATGAAGTGATGTGGTTTTCTGTTTGTGCTGTTTTTATTCGGTTTTATTTGGGCTGGAGGTCGGGGAACCGGCCTTGTGACCGGAAGGTCGCCAGTTCGATCCCCAGAGCCGACAGCACATGACTGAGGTGTCCTTGAGCAAGACATCTAACCCCCAAATGCTCCCTGGGCTCTGCGGATTGGGCTGCCCACCACTCCGGGCAAGTGTGCTCACTGCCCCCTAGTGTGTGTGTGCTCACTAGTGTGTATGTGGTGTTTCACTGCACGGATGGGTTAAACGCGGAGGTGACAGTTCCACGTTGTGGGACTAATAAGGGTCTCTTAATCTTAATAATCTTTGGCGTGAAAGTATAACATGTTAATAACACTAATACTTATAACGCATTATATTAACAATTCATAATGTATAATAAACATGGCTATAAAGTGTAATTGGGTGCAATTAATTTTTATAAATATTTATAATCATGTTTATAACGCCTTATAAATGCATTATAACACATTATAAATGTGTTTATAGATGCTTACAAATGTGACACTCATAGAAAGTGTTACCGAAAAACTTTTGTGGTTCGCAATCGGACCTTAAAACCACTGTTTTAACTGTGTAGTTACTAAATAATAAGCCCGAGTACAAAAAGCCTGGGATTCTAAGGCGTGAAACAAACGTAGATGAGGGTTTTCTGATTCCACTCCATATAAACAGTGAGTGTAGGAATGTGTAAACAGAAATGTGGCAGCAAATCACTGTTTACTTCCTGTGGATTCGTCAATGAATCTGAGAGGAACTACGTCACCCTCAACTCTCTCATTCAGAACTACAGGAAATCAAGTGACGGGGGCTTTTATGCCTAGAGCTTCTCAGATTAAGAGCACTTGAGCAGTTACAGCTGCATTATATGGGAAACTAAAGACAAATACTGACCCAAGATCTGAAGTAGAAAGTATAAATATGATCCCAGGTTATTCAACTGGTGTTCAACAAACACAGTAGCCTTCACTTTCAAGCAGAATTTGTCTGATTTCTCTAAATTTCTGTGCAATTAAACAGTGAAGATGTAAACAAAGTCGTCCAGCGTGGGACGACGTGAAAGTTCCTGTTCCGATTTATTCGCAGTGGCGGTGACAGGAACCAGACGCTCTGAAGAGTTCAAAGCCCCTAAGCGCTGTCTGGGGCTTATATTCAGAGACACTGTTTTAGGATATTTTTGCGATGGTTTTGGCCTAAAAACGCTATTTTACCATCAACATTACATACAAACATCAGAAGACATGTGGAGCTTCACTGGTTACTTTGGTTAGTGCTATACTTTGTGTTGACATGACGACACCTGGTTCCCATCACCGCCACTGAAAAGAAACTCTTCCCCTTTAACAAGGCTCATGGTCTCAGAATGGCTATCAAACAGTAATAACCTGCTTATTAATAAGACGGCCTTAACATGGCATTAAAGGGGAACACCACCAATTTTTCAACATTGTTCAATCATTCAGTCACGGCTTGAGTAAAGGGCAACTCCACCGATTTTCCCGAAATGTCTGCCTCATTCCGTGTTTACGGTGTAAACAGAGAGATTCAGCGAAACGGTTCGGTTGTCTTTACAGCGGCGGTGATAGGAACCAGACGTCGCCATGACTACAACACTGATATAGCCATTTTATTGACTATCCAGAACCACCAGAGGACCTACACGTGTCTTCCAAGTTACACATGGAATGCTGATGTACCCCCCTGCCATAAAATTAAACCACAAAGCGGTCATAAAACAACGTGTCAGACATCAGGCGGCGCTTAATAACCCTTTCATGCAATGCCTTTCTCTGAGGGAGCTTTTAGAGGGTTAGGCTTGCTCTATTTCACACCAAACCACCCTGGATGACTTAACATCTGAACCATCCACTTATGCAAAGTTGCTGAAAAATCTGTGGAGTTTCCCTTTAACGCCCCAGGAAACCCACACTGTATGTGCTATTATACAGACGGAGAGGCTGCTTTCTGAACGCTGGACCAACGTCCTGAGGGTCAGTGGGTCAGCGTTAAGATCTACGCTCGCAGAAAAAGCAGGGCAAGCCTAAACGAAAGCAGGATCCTTCCCCAAATCAGCTTACTACATGTCAGACGAGGAGGAGCGGCTGATGACACAGTGAATAAACAGGACTATTACACAATGCCGCTAGCCTGACAGACGACAGCTCCAAAAGTCGGTGTGGCAATGCCTGGAGCAAAGTTCCTCAGACCCCAGGAGGACCACCAGAGCCAGACCGGCCAAACCTGAACGAACCAGCAGCTCGTGTCGTTTTTCGCCTCTTCTACACAAACTCAAAGCCCCCAAATCAGCGGGTAGACAAAGTTTTCAGCAGCCAGGTTAACAAGTGTCACGACGAAGCAACAGTTGACAGGCAACTGAACAATAATAACCACCACAACAGCAACAGCGAGGAATGTGATAAATACCTTTTCAAACGTTTTAAATGTGGAAACGATAGCCTGCTGAACACAACACAGAGTCTAACGCAAAACACGAAGTTGTCGTTTCAGTTAGCTTAGCTAACACTAGCCAACTCGCAGCTAAGTGGCTAACGTCAGCCGTGAAAACGAAAATAACGCTTATTTTAAGACTTTTAAACGAAGAGCGAATGAATTAAATCCACTGCTTGGCGAGTTCGACAATGTCACACATAGGACAACACACCTTGTAACCTGTGTGCGAAGCTGAAGTTAGCTTCGCGTTCTAATTCCCCGTTCCACCTTAAATGGTGCAGCAGTTGCGGTGTGGCGCCTGAGGCGCCACAGCGCAACTGCTGCACCATTTAAGGTGGAACGGGGAATTAGAGCGCGAAGCTAACTTCAGCCTCGCACACCATGTTGGCGAAGCAGCCCCAACGTCGACCAGATGTCAACTGGGATAAAAGTGTGTTTAACTTGCAAACAGGACGAATGAAAGTGAATGAAAGTCGCTGCGTTTCGGACAAACTCGGACTTTATCGGGAGACAAGTGTGTCTTATCGATAAGGAGCTAACGCGCTAGCCAGCCAGCTAAGAGGTTAGATAACCCTACTTACCGTTCAGCTCCGGCGCGGTGGCGACAAAGGCATCGAAACGAAAGTGTAAGCGCTTTTTTGGGGAGACCGTGTCGGTGTTTTTTCGGGCACAGAGGGGCTTTAAAAGGCTCTGGAAGCCGCCTAAAGAGGAGAAACAACGCGGGCGGGCAGCGCTGAGCTCGCCGCGCTGTTACTGTAGCAACAACCGCAGCCACTGGGAGACAACTACAGAACAGACGGCCGGCTGTGAGCGTTTCGCCGGACAGTGGCTCTCTTTAACGCGCCTGGTCACATGTAGGACAGTCATTATATAAACACACCGTGTCTCGTAAGACTTATAAGCAATAAATCGATACTATTTTCCACAATAAAGTCAGTACTGACCCTGGAGCTGCTCGCTAGCAGGAGATGGCGGCGATTCCGCTTCCGTTCTCTCGCACAGGAAGGGCCGCGCCCCCCACCACCACCAAAATTGCAAATTCTCGGTTTTTCGTTTTTAATAATGGTTAAAATGTTGAATACAATTTTTAAAAAGAGTCGGTGCGGACAAGCCCTGGCACTCTGTTACAGCTTAGATAAATATCCTGACAAATAATGGCTTCTGAACCGATAGGTTAAAGGGCCAAACTAGCATTTAGCGTCTAGCAAAACAAGTTTTCCCCTCACTTTTTCTCTCTTTTCCCCCTCCCCTTTTCTCTATTTTCCCCCTCACTTTAGGAAAGAAACGAGTGTGGTGTGGTATGTAGAGTTTTAAAAGTCAGTACAGTGCGTGTATGGAAACTAGGCATTGTTTTTGTGACGTCACAAAAACCCAGTCAGTTTAGCCCCACCCATTCGCGTTAAAGTTAAATGGAAAATCACTACATAAGCATTTTTTTAAAAAAAGAAACGTGAGATAATTTTCAAATGTATATATACACATTTGAAACAGCAGTTCACTTTTCAGGTACATTATAAAGAAAACTATTTTATTTTAAATGTATTTCATGAATACGCTGCGCAGTACTGTACCAAGAGAGCCCTTCATTTCGTTTACAGTAAAAAAAACAAAAACAGTTATTCCAAGAAATATGGCAGAAAGTATTTAGTGATGTATGATGTATGGTGTAATAATGCATAATGCATAAAGTAGGAACATAGTGCACAGGGTAAGGACATACACGATGTATATAGTGTATAGAGTAATAATATGGTTTAACAATATAGTGCATAAAGAAATAATATATATGACGTATGTACTGTGTGGTGTAATAACATTGTGTAATAATATAGTGCATAAGGAATGTAGTGTATTAATATTACACATAATACAAGAAAAGTGTATAGTGTATGAATATAGTAATGTAAATATGGTGTAAGAATGGTCCATAAGATAAGAATATAGTATATAGTATAAGTACAAAGTGTATAGTGTAATATAGTGTATAGAGTGGTAACAGTGTATGTAAGAATGTATAATATATAGCAGTGTATAGTGTAGAATATACATATAGTACACAGCGTAACAATGTAGTACATGGTGTATAAATATAGCGTATAGTGTAAGAATATATTTATTGTTCACTATTTATTTTAGTTTCTCTACTTATATATAGTTTTTAATTAATTTTCTATACATTTTCTTTATTGAAATAACACGTTTCTCAGCAAATAAACACAAACTACACAAATAAATAGATTTTTAAAATGTGTCTTGGGTGCCTGAGACTTTTGCACAGTACTGTATATTGTATAATGCAAGAACATAGTGTATAGTGTAAGAATGTAGTAAGAAAATTGTGCATATTGTATACAGTGCACAGCATTCTTGTACTATGTTCTTACACTATACACTATACTATTTCACTATGTACTATATTGTAAGCATGTACTGTAAGAAAATAGTACATATTGTACACAATACACTCCAATATATTCTCCATCCCATTTTATGGGGCGACCTCACGCGCTGCATATCCCTTCACTGACATGCCTGATTCAACTCATTAGACAGTCACTAATAATCTGAGTTCATAACTCATCAGACAATGAGGTGCATTAAAACTGGGCTAAGAGAAACGTTCGCAGCCAGTGGCCTCAGGGCTGTGACTGAGGGAGCTCTACATAGTCTGATATTCAGGCTATTAGGCTGCCCACCAGCTACTTAACCAAAGGTTAAAGACATCTAAATATAAACTGTCATAAGTAATTTTGACATGGACCAACACAATCCCTTACACCCAAGCTTTTTAAAGGCAGGTATTCGTAGGGGGGGGGGGGGGGGGGTTGCAACTTAAAACCATTGTTGTCCAAAGCATCTGAGGTATGAATAGTTGACATAAACACCTTCTGTCGTCCGCCTGTGTCCGAGCACCGCGCGTACAAGTGCCATCTGCTGCTATGGCGCACAGTGTCCACTTGGAGGCAATGTCCTGCTGCAGGCTTGTAGGCCTCACCTCTTTATGACCTTACACTGTACGCACTATTGCTGTGCTACGAAAAAATTAACGTAAACTTCTCAGTTTTAAGGCAGAGTCATTCTGGGCCATTTCTACTGGAGCATTCACTGGAAAGTGTTCCGAGTCGTGTTGGCCTGGAAAAGACAAACGTAGAAATGAGCGATATAATGAGAGAAATATCCGGGCCACCACGTTCACACTGGACGCTGAGCAATGCACTATGCATCATGCATGCTATTCAGATTACACCTCACGTTCCTCAACCCCTGCCCAAAAAATGTCTCCAAGGTGCCACGAGAAACAGAAGTTTGTGTACAGGTTCTTCATGTTCCTTCAAGCTAACTAGTGAAGGAAACACATAGAACCAAAGCGGGATTGAGGGGGGGGTGGTGGGGGGGGGGGGGTGGTGGAGGTTCATGTTGATGCTGTACTGAGTAGTGAACTCATGTTACATGTGCAAAAGACATCCAGTCCTCTGGGTCCTGCTGAGTGTTAAAGTCACTAAGTAACATGGACACACAGCAGCGGGAGTTCAGTGCCAAATCCCAACACCTGCATTTATCCCTCTAAAGCTGCGGTCACAATAGACAGTTGCAGTTTGTGCCGAGTTGCGAAACAGGCTGAGGCAGAGGCTGGTCCAGAAGACTGGCACTGGAAAGTATCTACGTCTTGGTGCTGTTAGAAAGCTACCTCGCTAACCATCAACAGTAAGAATACAAAAGTGAACCTAAATACATCAGATAGCTGCTCACCACAGCACAGTGGTGCACACGGAACCAAACCAAATATGTGTAGATAACAACTGTAGTGAGCTGCATAAACTCTGGCTGAATTACCCTTTTAGTTTAGTGCTATGAAGCCCCGTCCCTTCAGAGGTTCACACAGCCAAAGCAGCAGCAGAGCCAGTTTAAAGGCGCAGTCTGTAAGATTTAGTGGCATCTAGTGGTGAGGTTGCAGATTGCAACCAACTGAATCCCCCTCCCCACTCCCAGCGCGTAGTAGAACCGATGGCGGTTTCACGTTTTTGGTGCTAAACAGTTCAGTATGATCCTCTATTTGTGAAAATTTGGGTTCTCAAATTTGTCGCAGCCCAAAACGGTTAGCCAGCACTGACGTTATCGTTCTGTTTGTCCGCAAGGAACCTAATAGTTGTGCTTTCTAACGGGAATTGGCCTAATGGTTTCCAATAGAGACGACTCGTTTCCTGTAGAACACCTTCCAGATCCCAAAAAAAAGGTGAATAAGGTGGAGCCGTTTTGTTAAGAGAACCTTGTGCCCCATGCCAGCCTGCCAAGACGAAGAAACGTTAGAGCACTTTCTTTCAGACTGTTACGGTTCTCGAGAAGTGTGGGACAAAGTGAAGGTTAAAGGCCCGTTTTTAAAAGCATTGAAACTGAATCGAACAGACTGAAGACAATCGATACATTGGTTAAGGACGCAGATATGTGGGACTCTTATTTTGTAGACAATATTTCTACAAAAAAAAAGTCGCAATGTAAATTTTGTGGTTTTCTATGCTGTTCTTTTTCTGTAGTTTGATGAAATTTAAATAAAGTCAAGGCAAACAGGCAAACCCAACGATTATATCTGCATTCTCAGTGAATTTCGTTGCTGAATTCCATTCATTTCTTAATTCTGACTGGCTACATGTCCCGCTGCGTCACGAATGAACCCACAGCGGCACATTTAACCAACTACTGGTTTAAATGAATAAGTTGATGGCTCAGTTAGCTAAATCCCAGCGTGCAGCATTCAGGCTGCGTCAGGTTAACATTTGAGGGGTTCCTCTTTCATGCAGTGCTCTATTTTACTTTTAAACAGTCTAAGCTAATTACTGCAGATGGTAAACCTTTGGATAACTTTTGGTGGATGGATTAAACAGATGGACTACAGTCTGTAGCTGTAGAACTACAGAGTGCAGCTATAAGGTAAGTGGAGCTGATAAACTGGACAATGAGCGTAGAAACGAGGAGGTGGTCAGAATGTTTGGCCTGATTGGTGTATAACAAGAGCTAAAGCCAATGTGGCGGTCAAGAAATGGTTTTAGCCTGACCGGTTATTCCTCAGAGCGCTGTAAATTCAACCCACATTCATGGTGTTATTCATTGTTAAAGCTCATTATTTGTATCACAGTAGTAGCAGAAACAGCCAGAAGCCTCTCGAGTTTGTAATTCAGTGTTAATGTCTCAGTACTTTTCACTGTGTTCATGTTCGGGATGGCTCACATGCACACACTGGAACTGCTAATTTCCACCACCTACTGTGCAACATTTGACCATTTGCTGTGCTGCAGGATGCTTGAGGGTGTTGTGGTGCAGCCGCCGGGCTGGCAGCTGAAGAGAGCCGCGTGGCCACGGTCGTGATAACAGGGACTGTTTGCCTTATGTAAGATAAAGTGGGCCTGCCATGATGGTATCATGGGAAATCCATTCGAGAAGGCATAGGCAGGTGTCGAGACATGCGGCGAGAGGAAAAATAGACAGAATGGGAGCTGGCAGAAAGGAGAGGAAGGTTTGGCTCCAGGCCAGTGGGGGGCTGCAGCGAGCCTTCCTGAGAGGTGAAATTACAACTGTTGCTTTTGTCGCTCAAGCAGAAAGACAGAATGCTCAGGTTCGGTACAATCCGGTCCAAACCACGGCTATGGAAGGACAGATGGGAAAACTGTAGAAGAGCGTCAAACTCCGCAGTCGGGCCTCGGGAGCGGAGTTTTTGTAAAATAAGTAGATTATTTGAGAACAATTTCTGGCAATTTTCCATCAATATCCTCTTTTGTAAGTAGGAACACCAGCCAGCACCGCTCTGTGCACACGGAACAGTGCATTTCCATGAATCATGGCACATTCGGGAGCCAGTAGGAATGCGATGGAATTCGAATTCAGAATCATTAGCCTACTGTACACAGAGGATTTAGACCTCTGCATTAGTGAACACACACACACACACTAGGGGGCAGTGAGCACACTTGACTGGTGCGGTGGGCAGCCCTATCCACAGCGTCCGGGGAGCAGTTGGGGGTTAGGTGTCTTGCTCAAGGGCACTTCAGTCACACACTGTCAGCTGAGGGCATCGAACCGGCGACCTTCCGGGCACAAGGCTGGTTCCCTAACCTCCAGCCCACGTATAGATTCACGCATCATATATTGATAATGAGATGGCAGGGGGCAAAGTGCAGGCCTACGCCATCTGCTGGTTGCGTTTGAAACATTTTGAGTTGCCGTGCATTTCGCCAGATTTAATAACAATAAAACTCAATTCAAGCTGGAACTTTCGTAGAGCAGTCATTTTGCAGTGGTTCAAGCACATTAGCTAAGAATACAATACAAACAAATAATAAAACCCAGTCGTCTGAATAAACTACAAAACCCATGACTTGTTTCTGCACCGCTTCATGGAATACGAAACAGTGACGCCTTCTGTGTGACAGACTTGGGCCCTGTCCCATTTCACCCCTCGTCTCTACCTCTGAGCCCTTTGTTTTGCACGCTCAGGTCTAGGTGTTGGGTGTCCTGATTCTCGTTGAGATAGAGGGGGGGGAAAAGAAAAGAGGAAATGAGAAAAGAAGAAAGATGGAGCACAAGCGACCAAAGAAACCCACAAATGTGAGAATTTTCTCAATTAATAAATTATGATAATCATTATATTATCGCAGTTTAATGTCGTTTCGTGCATTTTGGTCGTTTTCTTCATAACAAGCATAAACAATCTCTAATAGCATGCTAACGTGTCTGTAGCTTTCCCGTTCCACCTTAAATAGTCCAGCAGTTCTGACGCCTGAGGCCCCAGAATGTACCTGCTGCTCCATTTAAGGTGGAACGGGAATTTTCGAACAAGAGTCTGGAGAATATCTGACTTCAGCTTCACATCACTGAAGAATTAGGGGGGGTGATAATAAATAATTGCCCCCCTCTTTGAAGCCGTATGATCCCTAAATGTAACTAAAGCCCAGCAGTGAGGAGCTGGACTTTCCCCTCCTCTGCTGTCCCTGCAGACGGGCAGGGTCGCCTACAGAGCGGCGCTGGTAGCTGTTAATGAAGTGATGCTCTTTAGTTGAGGCTCCCATTTCAGAGGGAAGATCTCAACCACTGCCCTGTAAGTCAGTTCCAGGGGGTTAGGGTGACACTCGAAAACAAGGGGTAGAGGTCAAAAGAAGAAATGGGATTGTTGTCCATTTTAAAACTCAAATCTATACTCCTGTCTTTCACGGTCAGTGAATCACTTGGAGACATTTGAGGCACGGCATGGCGTCACGTCCAATTCGTTAACCTACAAACTACAATATAGCTAACAATATAGTCCCACATCCAGCCGTATCTAACACTGCGTCAGTGTTTCAAATGATTCACTGACAGTAAAAGACAGAAATACCCTTTGGTTGGCCTGCTAGCTGAGCATGGCAATGTGCTAACAGCTCCACAAACCATCTGACGCAGGTTACTGGACAGACGAGCTACTGGCCTGCTAGCTAAGCTGGGCAGTAAGCTGCTGAAAAAACAGCTCAGACCAGCAAGCCTTTCACGCTGGCCTAAGACGGTCTGTGCCGATCTAAGCCAGTTTAGCTGGTCACCCCAGCGTGGTCGTGTTGGTTGACCAGCATACCAGCATCAAAACACAACATATGCTGGTTTTGCTGGTGACCAGCATAAACCCATGCTGGGCCTTCTCGCAGGGCCATATGAGAGTTTATGGGAAAGGAAGGTGTAAGGAAGACTCTCCAGGCAGATTAGAATCCATGATACCCGTTTACTCAAAACGCACAAAACCAGAATCAGAGCCAAAAACAGTCCAAAAGTAAAAAAAACAGAAAAGTTCACTAAACAGCAAGAGTTCAGAAAAGGGTCAAGGTAATCCAAAATCATCGACAGGCAAGAAGAAACAAGCCGGTCTGCAGTTAAACTGGCAAAACCTCACAGTGAGCCAGTGTTACTGAAGGTCCTCACATAGGTAGGTAAACGAGCTGCAGGTGAGAGGGTCAGGGTGTGACTAGTATTCAGGTGAAGCTGACCTCTGGTGGCGAAGGCGGGTATTACACCTGACAGAAAGCAAGAACAAAGAAAGAAAGAGGAGAAGAAAAATGAGAAAAGGATAGAGAAAGAAAAAGAAAGAAAGAAAAAAGAGAGAACAAGAGAGAGAGAGAGAAAAAAAACAAGAAAATGAGAGGAAAAGAAAGAAAGAGTTAGAGAATGCGGAGTGTGGAAAAAGGAATCAGTGAAAAAGAGAGGGAAAGAAAGAAAGAAGATGAGAGGAAAATAAAGAGTACCAGAAAAAGAAGAGATAAGAAAAATAGAAAAGTACAAAGAAAGAATTTGAGATATAAAGAAGTAAGAAAAAAAGAAAACAAAAGGGGAGAGAGAGACAGAGAGATAAAGAGAACAAAAAAAATGGAGAAAATAGATGGACAGAAAGGGAGAAAACGATAAAGAAAGAAAAGGAGAGAAAAAAGGAGAGAGAAAGAGAGAAGATGGGAGAAAGAAGAGATAAAGTGAGAAAGGGACCTTGAAGGGTGGGGTAGAGAGAGAGAGAGGAGAGAGAGATAGAAAGAGGGGAGAGATAGAGAGATAGAGAGAGGGGAGAGATAGAGAGATAGAGAGAGGGAGAATGAGAGAGAGAGAGAGACAGAGGAAGAGAGAGATAAAGAGAGATTGAGAGATAGAGAGAGAGGGGGAGAGAGAGATAAAGGGGGAGAGAGAGATAGAGATAGAAAGAGATTTAGAGGGGGCAGAGAGAGATTGAGAGATAGAGAGAGAGACAGATAGAGAGAGATAGAGGGAGGAAGAGAGATAGAGATATAAAGAGATAGAGAGCGAGAGAGAGAGATAGATAGAGAGAGAGATAGAGAGAGAGAGACAGAGAGAGAGAGATAGAGGGAGATAGAGAGATAGAGAGTGTGAGAGAGAGAGAGTGTGTGAGAGAGAGAGAGAGAGAGAGAGAGAGAGTGAGAGAGAGGGGGGGGGCTGTAGTTAGTGAGAGGCAAGACTGAATGTTAAATGATAGTGAAAGTGGGCGGAGCTTCTACAGAACAGACCAACCAAACGCATAAACACACACACACACACACACACACACACCCACATGAGGGTGCGTGGTGCAAACAGAACGCACAGCCCCTCCAAAACACACACAGAGTGACTTAGATTCCTTCACACTCGCCCGACTCCGCTGGACACACACGAAGGACAGCAGGTCAGCGCGAATGGACAGAGCAGCATAAGGACACCAGCAGTTTCTCAGAGACTCCACAGACCAGGACGTTCAGACATGAGTGTGAGTGATGATCTTCATTCCTCCTCCGTTATTAATAAACCCACAGAACCCATTTCAGAACACACTCAACTGTTCCCACGGCTGGAACCACTTCATTCACTCATAACTCATACCGTGTCCTCCGCCGCACGCTTAACAACGGTTCTTCAAGGGTTCTTCAGTAAAGAAGGTGGTTCTAGGTA
>NC_051213.1:47899668-47949668 GCF_015220715.1 Pygocentrus nattereri | reverse complement strand
ACCTTAGCTGGCATCACAATCAGGACAGTCTATGGAACCATCATGCGTCACCCAACACAGATGTGGGATATGCACAGCAATCAATGCTGAAAAAAACCTACAGAAATTAAGGGTCTCTGTTGGTTCCTGATGGTTTTGTAATGTGTTTCGGCTTTTCTAATAGGTTGATATCACGATGGAAAAGGGTCCTGATGGTTTAACGGGTGACCAGTGGCTGACCCTAAATGCATATCGCTGCTGTCGGAACAAAACCTGGAAACTTTACAGCAGAAGGAAAAAACTTACTTTACTTTTAATGGAAGTCAATGGAACCAGACGTCTTTCCAAGTCATTTTGGGCCGTTTCTTTTGGCCCATTCATCATGAAATTTAGACACAATGTACAGGCCAACAGGTATTTTCCAACGATGACAAAAACTGAAAAATGACGAAAATGGAGATACGAGGTTTTGTTCCGACAGCAGCGATTTGATGGTTTCCTAGTGAGATCTAAAGGTGTTCTACAGGAAACTAGTGGTCTATATTGGAAACTATTAAACCAATTGCCACTAGAAAGCAAAACTACTACTAATAAAACCAATTCAGAATAAAATGAGCTTTCACTCTAAATTGTGCTAATTAAATTTAGAAATTTAGAAATATGGGTTGTTCTTTTGTTCCTTTGGTGGAACATGTAGATAATAGTAACTCACCATCTGTAAAACTGGACTGTTTCTCTACAGTCGCCTTTTTTATTGAAAGAATATGTGAGGAAAGTTTCAAATAATTGTAACTTTTGAGGCTGAGTTTTTAATTTTCATTTCGTTTTTCATTTCAGTTCCGTTTCACTTTTTATTTTATGAAACTTTACTGAGCATGCGCAGTGAAAGGTTAATAATGTTAAGCAGTAGTTTCGGTTTTAAGGGTGCTTTAAAATTAAAATAAGGCAATATTTCAGTTTTTGCTTTTGTTTTCAGAAAAGTCGGTTTAACTTTAGTTTTTATTTCAGTTTTAGTCTTAATTTTTAGTATTATGACGGACGCTGACGGAAAATTTCTTTGTAATTCGCTGGTCGAGATGTAAACATCGTGATTCAGAGCGGTTTGGTGTGAAATGGTTCAGATGTCTTTGCAGTGGTGGTGATGGGAACCAGGCATCGCCATGACTACAACACCGATATAGACATTTTATTTACTAGTAAACCTAACAAAAAGTTTTCTTTGGGGACTAATTTGCCAGCATGTAACTCTCAACCACAAATGGATTAAAAAAGGTCTTTTTGGCCTAAAATCTTACATCAAAATGAACATAAAAGAGTCAGAGGCGGACGTCTGGTTCCTATCACCACCACTGTGAGCAGCTCTGATCTATTTTAAGTTTAAACCAAGTTTAGACACATAAATACAAACATTAAACAACCCTACAATTCCATTATTACTGGAACTTAATTTATGTATTAAGTCTCATAAGGAACATTTGCGCTGTTCAAATATACCCTATATGGACAAAAGTATTGGGACACCTATAGGCACTTTTGTAACATCCCATTCTAAATCCACAGCTGGAGGCAGCTGCCTTCAAAGGTTCCTCTCTCTTTGAGCAGCACCTTAACAGTTTAGGAACCTTAGCAGGCGACCTTAAAGGCAACACACCAGGCAAAAGGTGTTTAATGGGGTTGAGGTCAGGGCTCTGTGAGGGCCAGTCAAGTTCTTCCACACCAAACTCACCCAGCCATGACTTTAAGGACCTTGCGTTGAGCTCTGAGCTCTTTCGAACGACCCATTCTTTCACAGATGTGTGTAAAGGCAGACTGCCTGGCTACGCGCTTAGTCTTATACACCTATGGCAATGAGACTGAATAAAAACACCTAAAGTCGGTGATTAAGAGGCGCGTCCCAATACTTTTGTCCACACAGTGTACATGTCTTCCTATGACAGCAACAGGAATTGAGGACTCAACCATATTTAGTTTGCTGGACGATTAATCAACTCGACAGTATATTTAAGGTGCGCAGACGTGACCTTTGATCCGTCCAGGTCGGGCTGGCCTTGAACAGTTTGACGGCCTTATTTTAGGTCAGGTTAGCGCGTTGCAGGGAAAATGCGGCGAGCTGCTGCATGTGCGTCTCTGCTTGGCGCTGCATCAAAGACCACTGCTGTCAGCTCTCTCAGCAAGCCGAGAACAGCTTGGGTAGCCCACTTCATGTCACCTAGCAACCCAGAACACACTACGCGCTCACGATACACCCTACACACTCCATCCCGCTCATAACGGAATACCAGCTAAAGCCCTGCAATTAAGTGGTATGCCACTTGTGTGTGTTCCTTGGGGGAACAATGCGGCTGAACAGCGCTGGTACTCGTTGTTAAGGGATATGCTGGTATGGTAAACATCCCTAAATGATCGGTAATTAGCCCGGGCTATGCTCGACGCACGTACGTGCGAAAGAACTTGAAAGGTCACTGATAAATATAGCGGGGTTCGGACAACGAGCCGATAGCTCTAAAGACGTGAAGGAGTCAGACAGGGTGCATTTGCAGCAGCTGTAGGAGTTAATAATGGTATTGTCTGCTCGGCGCTCCATAGCATGAATGGCGTGAAAGCGGCGGGCTAGCCGCAGCACTGACAGATGGGAGACCCCGTGTCAAGACTGTTATATAAGAGCACACTTATAGACCTGCTATGCGTTTTCCACCATAAAGCTGTCACTGTCATCTGACAGACCACCGACCCTTGTATGCTCCGTCCTTTCGCAGGTGCTGGCCTGGGCAAGCCACGCCAGTCAAACCTGGGCAGGCTGGATGCTATGCTAGTGCTAGCTGGATAGCATGCCTGGCACATGTTTTCCATCCGAACGCTAAAACCGTTCGCCCCCATACACAGTACATATACTTTGACATTAATAATGTATTAATGTATTAATTATGACTTTAGGTTGGAGTTTGGAGTGCTTCAAGTGTAGAGTTGCATGTTAGCGAGCTGGATTATGCTAGCTAATCAATCA
Organism: Pygocentrus nattereri; assembly: GCF_015220715.1. Classification (NCBI taxonomy): domain Eukaryota; kingdom Metazoa; phylum Chordata; class Actinopteri; order Characiformes; family Serrasalmidae; genus Pygocentrus; species Pygocentrus nattereri. The sequence continues at coordinate 47,946,685 of NC_051213.1, read as the reverse complement.
ATCAATCAATCAATCAATCAACTTTTAGTCTCGGAGAACACTGAGGGTGCCCCTCACATACAATGTTGCCGAGTTACTCCAGAGTGAGGGACTGATGACATGTGAGAACATATCAGATGATAAAAGTAAATTTAATAGATGGAGACTCGGATCAGGTAAAGTATAAAAAGTGAAACATTAATAATCATTTTAAAAAATGCATAACAATATAATAAATAAATAAATGAATAATAAAACAGAAATGAAAACATACATAAGGATAATAAAATCAGGTTAAAATAGAACGAGGAAGATAAGATAGAAAAAATACTAATAAACAAATGTATTGAAGTGACAAATATGAATAAAACAATGATAATAATAATAATTCAAATAAGAATAAGAATATGAATATGAATAAATGTATAAAATAACAAATAGATAACAAATGAAAACTAGGCAGGCTGGAAGACAAGCATTTTGTCCAGTTTGCTTATTAGCTTCATTTTTTCTTTCTTTATTCTTTGCAGATTAGTTTAGTAAATCATTTTAACAGTAATGTTCTGAAGCTATTTATACAGCTGAAACCACTCCAGCAACATTTTCCACTAAATCATTTCATATAAGGCCTAGTCTGTCTGTCCTGTGTAGCCTGTGTGCTGTTAAAATCTGTTTAAGAAGGTTAAAAACTAGTTTAGACCTGCTATGCAGGACAATAACAGGTGGTCTGAGGGTGGACCATCACCAGCAGTGGTGAACAGTCAGCGGGGTGCCGACCTTATCAAGCCAGCAGACCGATATATGCTCGCTATCTGGGAAGATACGTCAGCAAACCTCACATTCAACCTAAAAACGTCAGATTTTAGGCATACACAATAAATATAGTAGCATGGTTAGGTCAAATAGTGACAGCACAATTTGCATTTTGATGATATAAAAGCCCAATTTATTCACATTGTTTTTTTCAATATTGAACATTTGAATAATTCTGATAAGCGTGAATCAATAGCGCCTCCTAAAAAAGTGCTAGTGGAAGTAAACGACTCTACTGCTATGGCATCCTAGCTACACCATGAACAGTAAACAGCAGTCGTGCTTTAGAAAACATTGTATTTGCATTTTCCTTGTTTTTTTGGTGCTATAAATATAACACATGTAGTGAAATATGTATTAGAGCCTTTTAGACATTGTCAGCACATTCAGACAGTACTGTGCTAATACTGAAAACAGTGATTCTGATTTTTGGCATCGTGGCAGGAAATGTCTCGTCCATCGCTACAGACTCCGAAAGTGTTGGGAACCCACAGATCCAGTTTAAACTCAGCACAGAATGTGTTCTGTTATCAGGACCCCATGCAGGAGCTGGACGAGCTGTGCTATCTCACGTCCCAGTCCATGACATCAATGGTGACCTCAGAACACTTCAAAGTGCTGAAGAAGCTGGGAGAGGGGTCGTACGGCAAGGTCATGCTGGCCGTGCACAGAAAGAGAGGTAAGTGCCGCGTAAGAAAACCAAGCACCTTTAATCTCTATGATCCTGACTGTGGAATGTGAAGACGGTACAGACGGAAGACGGTTTTGACTGACCTGTGACTCGACAGGGACTCGAGACTAAAGACTTTCAGTGTTAAACTGGGGCCACCAACTTTATTGAGGTAAATGAATGAAACCTTTCATAGTCAACCTTACATTTTTTATCCTGTAATGTTTGATAGGGTCATACACAGTCGTACGCAGTCATACGCAGTCATAGATAGTCATAGACAGTCATACACAGTCATATGCGGTCATACACAGTCGTGCGCAGTCATACGCAGTCATAGATAATCATAGACCGCCATACACAGTCATATGCGGTCATACACAGTCATACGCAGTCATAGATAGTCATAGACCGCCATACACAGTCATATGCGGTCATACACAGTCGTACGCAGTCATAGATAGTCATAGACAGTCATACACAGTCATAGATAGTCATACACAGTCATATGTGGTCATACGCAGCCATACACAGTCATACGCAGTCATAGATAGTCATACACAGTCATACGTGGTCATATGCAGTCATACACAGTCATAGTCATACACAGTCATATGCGGTCATACACAGTCGTGCACAGTCATACGCAGTCATAGATAGTCATAGACCGCCATACACAGTCTTATGCGGTCATACACAGTCGTACACAGTCATAGATAGTCATAGACAGTCATACACAGTCATAGATAATCATACACAGTCATATGCGGTCATACACAGTCGTACGCAGTCATAGATAATCATAGACAGTCATACACAGTCATAGATAGTCATACACAGTCATATGTGGTCATACGCAGTCATACACAGTCATACGCAGGCATACAGTCATAGATAGTCATACACAGTCATACGCAGTCATAGATAGTCATACACAGTCATACGCAGTCATAGATAGTCATTGACATACACAGTCATACACAGTCATACGCAGTCATAGATAGTCATACGCAGTCATATGCAGTCATACGCAGTCATAGATAGTCATTGACATACACAGTCATACACAGTCATACGCAGTCAAATGCAGTTATAGATAGTCATAGACAGTCATACGCAATCATAGATAGTCATACATAGTCATACGCAGTCATAGATAGTCATAGATAGTCATACACAGTCCTAGATAGTCATAGACTGTCATACACAGTAATAGATAGTCATAGACAGTCATACATAGTCATATGCGGTCATACGCAGACATACGCAGTCATACGTGGTCATATGCAGTCATATGCAGTCATACACAGTCATAGACAGTCATACACAGTCGTGCGCAGTCAGACAGTCATACATGGTCATACACAGTCATTACTGCAAAAATGTTCAGCTGTAATGGAATCTAGCATTTCAACCTGCAGGTGAATTGCCACCTTCAGCCTGACGCCAAAAGCTTGGCAAACAAACCCCAGCCCATATCTGACCTCTGACCTCTTCTCTAGGCACCCCTATGGCCCTGAAGTTTTTCCCCCGTTGCTCCACCACTCTCCTGGCTTTCCTGCGCGAATACAACCTCTCCCTGACGTTCTGCACCCATCCTTCCCTCACACGTGCTCTGGGAATCTTCTTCTCCACGCCGTCCCACTACATCTTCGCCCAGCAGGCCGCTCTCTACGGAGACCTGTACGATGTCATCGTGTCAGAGGTGAGATGTGTGGGTGTTGAGATGCACCGATGCACTGATCTAACGATGCATCAATGGACTGCATCAATGTCAGAGTATTTTGGAATACTAGTAGAAATTCCAGTCAAGTTTAAATCAATATTTGGCTCATATTTAGTTCAATTTTACGCATCGATTTTGGAATGTTAGGAATAGTGATGTATGTGCTGCAAATTCTCAGGCTAATTACAATAAGCAAAAAGTTTGTTATATTGCGAGATTTTGTTTCACAAAAACAACTGATCTGTGGGGCAATTTGAGATTCCATGATGCATTGATATTGATGATTACTGCCTAAAGAATCATAATCAATTTCAATCATTTTAAGCCCAAACCTACATGCCCTTATTTATCCATGCAAACAGCTCGTTTGAATGTTGTTTGTTTGCTTGCATGTCAATGCATGCTCCTTCCACGACACCTCAGCATAAGTTGGCACGATTTAGCCTCCATATGATATTCCATATCATGTATGTACTGTGTTGAAATTGCATTAAGATGGATAGAGATGCTGTGCAGTTTCTTCATGGAAGCAGGGGGCTAAAATTCCATTAGGCACGTCCTTGCTCTCATATATACATTTACATATGTGGTGCCACAACAACTGCACCTGTCATCACCTGAATGTAATCAGTGCACTCAGCACACTACTGAGAAACAGGGCTGTAAAAATACACCTGACGGTGATTCAGCTGCATCGATTTTGTAATGGTAGATTCGATTTGTATGTATGTGATCGGCCTTTGGCCAAAATAAAGCTCTTACACCATTTTCCAAGACGAAAATGCTTTGTTGTTATTATTACTAGTATTATTACTATTGCTTGACATTTTTGAACATCGGAGCTGAAACCTCAAAACAACAGAAGTTTGCAAGTGCCATCAGGACCAGTCATATAAATAAGGAGGGAGACAGTTATTTAGAGGAAAAGAAATTTCGCAGCTTTTACTGCTGATTTTTAGCAGTTTTAACTCAACTACTTCTGACTGTTTTGCCCCTTTATTTTAAGCCTCTTATTTATTGCATGTAGCACTTTGGTAAAGGCCCATTATTGAAAGCTGAGTCAAAACTCACAGGTGCAGCTGATAACCAGATCGAAATTCTCTACTCAAGACTTTGGAGATGGGAAATTCAGACTTGCACTTCAGAGGCATGAGATCTGACTCAGACTCAAACCTCAGAGACTCAAGACTCAGACTTGCACCGCAGAGACTTGAGACTCAACTCGGACGCACACCTCAGAGACCTGAGACTCAACTCGGACGCAACCCTCAGAGACCTGAGACTCAACTCGGACGCAACCCTCAGAGACCTGAGACTCAACTCGGACGCACACCTCAGAGACCTGAGACTCAACTCGGACGCACACCTCAGAGACCTGAGACTCAACTCGGACGCACACCTCAGAGACCTGAGACTCAACTCGGACGCACACCGCAGAGACCTGAGACTCAACTCGGACGCACACCGCAGAGACCTGAGACTCAACTCGGACGCACACCTCAGAGACCTGAGACTCAACTCGGACGCACACCTCAGAGACCTGAGACTCAACTCGGACGCACACGGCAGAGACCTGAGACTCAACTCGGACGCACACCTCAGAGACCTGAGACTCAACTCGGACGCACACCTCAGAGACCTGAGACTCAACTCGGACGCACACGGCAGAGACCTGAGACTCAACTCGGACGCACACCGCAGAGACCTGAGACTCAACTCGGACGCACACCGCAGAGACCTGAGACTCAACTCGGACGCACACCTCAGAGACCTGAGACTCAACTCAGACGCAACCCTCAGAGACTTCAGACTCAACTCGGACGCACACCTCAGAGACTTCAGACTGAACTCAGACGCACACCTCAGAGACTTCAGACTGAACTCGGACGCACACCTCAGAGACTTCAGACTGAACTCGGACACACACCTCAGAGACTTCAGACTGAACTCGGACACACACCTCAGAGACTTCAGACTGAACTCGGACGCACACCGCAGAGACCTGAGACTCAACTCGGACGCACACCTCAGAGACCTGAGACTCAACTCAGACGCAACCCTCAGAGACTTCAGACTCAACTCGGACGCACACCTCAGAGACTTCAGACTGAACTCAGACGCACACCTCAGAGACTTCAGACTGAACTCGGACGCACACGGCAGAGACTTCAGACTGAACTCGGACGCACACCTCAGAGACTTCAGACTGAACTCGGACGCACACCTCAGAGACTTCAGACTGAACTCGGACGCACACCTCAGAGACTTCAGACTGAACTCGGACGCACACCTCAGAGACCTGAGACTCAACTCGGATGCACACCGCAGAGACCTGAGACTCAACTCGGACGCACACCGCAGAGACCTGAGACTCAACTCGGACGCACACCTCAGAGACCTGAGACTCAACTCGGACGCACACCTCAGAGACCTGAGACTCAACTCGGACGCACACCTCAGAGACCTGAGACTGAACTCGGACGCACACGGCAGAGACTTCAGACTGAACTCGGACGCACACCTCAGAGACTTCAGACTGAACTCGGACGCACACCTCAGAGACTTCAGACTGAACTCGGACGCACACCTCAGAGACTTCAGACTGAACTCGGACGCACACCTCAGAGACCTGAGACTCAACTCGGACGCACACCTCAGAGACCTGAGACTCAACTCGGACGCACACGGCAGAGACCTGAGACTCAACTCGGACGCACACCTCAGAGACCTGAGACTCAACTCGGACGCACACGGCAGAGACTTCAGACTGAACTCGGACGCACACCTCAGAGACTTCAGACTGAACTCGGACGCACACCTCAGAGACTTCAGACTGAACTCGGACGCACACCTCAGAGACTTCAGACTGAACTCGGACGCACACCTCAGAGACCTGAGACTCGAGACTCAACTCGGACGCACATCGCAGAGACTTAACTCGGACGCACACCTCAGAGACTTGAGACTCAACTCGGATGCACACCACAGAGACGAGACTCGGACACATACTGCAGAGACTCGAAACTTGACTCAGACTCGCACCTCAGACACTCAAGACTCGACTCTGACTCAACTCAGAGACTTGAACCTCGATTCAGACTCACACCTTAGAGACTCAAAACTTGACTTGCACTTCAGTGATTAGAGATTCTACTCATACTTGCACCTCAGCAACTCAACACTTAACTTAGGCTTGCACTGCAGAGTCTTGTTTCAGACTTAAATCTGAGAGACTAGAGACGTGACTGAGATTCACTCGATACTGCAGACCGTTGTCTTGGACTCCAAGTACCCCATAGACTCAAGATTCAACTTTTCCCATGACTCAACTTAGACTCACATATTAGAGACTTGAGACTCAAAACAGTCCTGCAGCAGAGAGTCCAGACTTGACTCAGAATTGCACCTTATAGACCTTCTTCACAGCCATGCTGAGCTGGACAATCTCCCAGCTGGTAGACCAACAGTTTCCCCTTCTCAGCTACTGCCTTAGCAAAGCCTGGTAACAGCTTCTTAAGGGGATCACAGGTGAAAAGCTTACAGATTAACCCCTTAAATGGCCAGGGCCCTTTATTATGCACTTCTCTAACCTATGAATAGCTCAACTAGTTTGTGCTGGAGTCCCTGCAGCTTCTGAATAGTAAGCCTTAGTGTGTAATAATTCTGGGATTTTAAGGGGTAAAAAAATGAGCTAACAGGCAGCAAGAGTGTAATAAACATGTTTAAAACATGAAAACCCAGAGAGATGTAGACACAAACTACAGGCTCAGAAACAACATGAAAGGCCTTGCATACTGTAGTAAGTCTGGCTCTCATTAAATAGTCTTTTTAAAAGTCTTAAATGAAACCAGCTGCATCCCAGTATATTTTACAAATGGGTGGAACACAGGCAGAACCATCAGTCAGAAGGCCAGAAGAAATTATGATGGGCAAATATAATTATGACTCATACCAGCATAATTGACTGAGATTGTGGTGAAGTTTGACACTGCATGAGGTCATACATTTCCACCCACTTTCTCTGTCTCCCTTTGATTGCATCTCTCTGTAGGTGGGGGTGACTGAAGAACAGGCTCAGAGTGTGATGTCCCAGCTAAGCGGTGCCGTGTCCCACCTGCACTCCCTGGGTTTCGTGCACCGGGACATCAAGCCCGAAAACGTATTCTTGTATGACCGCAACTGCCGCTGGGTCAAACTGGGAGATTTTGGCCTGGTACGAGCCCGGGGGGCCCAGGTGCGCCCCGTCTGGTACAACTCACCCTTCTGCGTCCCAGAGGTAGAGCAGGCCAAGGAGGGGAAGAAAGGAAGCAAGGGAGAAGAAGAGGAAGAGGAGGAGGTGAGCAATATAGCAAAGATAAAACATCACAATATTTTTGCCTGAATTTATTTATTTTAAGCTGGAATGAACAAAAGGCACATTTAACATTATGGTATGCTCTTGTCCCCAAACTCCAAGGGAGGACAAAGCCCTGGAGAGGAGAACTGTGAGTGAGTGATTGACGGAGCCCTTTGTCCCGCCTCCCTAACACTGCACCTCGCTCCACATCTCGGCTGCCTGGGTTGAATGGAAGATGTAGTCTAGTGGCCTCAATACGGAACAGGAGGGCCTGGGTGACGGAGTTCAGGCCTTCATGCCTCTTGGTGCAGTCATTGCTATCATCCCCTCTGTGGTGTCTTTGCAGTGTTTATTATTTGTGTGCCGTCCGCCACTCGCAGTTCTCCTCTCTCCGCCGTCCTCGTGGGACTTCATCCTGGCTCTTGCAGCCATCATCAGGGCCCGGGGGACGGGCGCATGCCATAAACCCCTTTGCACAGTAGCCGTAAAATGCAACACATTTTAATAAGAATATGTATGGTTTTTAAAACAAGAACTGACCTGGATTTCCATCTTCATAGCTGAGCAAGCAAGTCAACATTCATAAAAGCATTTTATTGCGTTCAAACAATCTTATTTTTTAGTGGTAATTGATGTCAAGGTAGCTGCCTACTAGGCCCAGAAAGCTCTCATTGCTCACTAGCAGCTCAACATAACCCCAATATTTCATACAAATAGAGCCAAGAGGGTCCTAGTTGATCTAATATTTGGAAAATATCTCTTGATTATATTGACTACAAATATCTGAGGGAATGGCCACTAGGGGGCCTGCAGAAAGAACTTTTAAAAGTAATTTTGAACCTAATTTCTGTGTGCTCCATCTGTAACATACCATTGTTTACCATAAACAATAAATTTGATGCATTCCCTAGTACCTCAACAAGAACAGAACATCTGTTGACGTACAATAGAAGTCATTGGTCATTGATATAATACAGATGTGGCAGATAGAGGTCAAGTTGAAAAAGCATTCAAAAAGTATTTAGGAAGGGAAAATGATACAAAAAGGCACAAAAAGAATAAAATACTAAAATTTGATGCCATCCCATCAGCTACTTGTTATGCAGTTGTTGTGCACTTGTTATTTACAAGCTCTTTTTATGTCTTTTAGTGGTTTAATGTCGTAGATGTACTGACCATATCCAGTATATACTCAGAAAAGCTTAGTGTATTGTGATTTATCATAATAACAACAACATATCGCCATGCTGCCCACCCCTAGGAGGAGACATGGATGTCAGTGGAACCAAGTCTGGACAGCTGGGCGCTGGGGATTCTCATATACTGCCTGCTAACGGGCTGCTTCCCCTGGGAGGAGAGCACCTCAGACGACCCTGGCTTCTGCAAGTTCAGAGACTGGTTCAACTACACGAAAGAGAAGGAGGACAGGGAAGGGGGACAGAACGGATGGAGTCACAGCAACAAGAATGACAGGAGGGACGGTGGGAAGGGGGCAGAGGGGGCTGTGCCTTCACAGTTTGAATCTTTAAGCTCACTGGCCCTCACTTTGCTCAGGAAGCTCCTGAACCCTCTCCCATGGCTCCGGGCAGGGCCAGACGAGATCCTGTCCTACCTCGGGGGAGCCTGGCTGCTGGAGACAGAGAGAGCGGAGAAAAGGAGAGAGAAAGAGGCACAAGAGGAGGCCAAAAAGATACGAGAGGGAGGAAGAGGAGTGGAGGAGGTCAAAGGCAGGCAAGGGAGAAGGGAGAGATAGAAAGGGGAAAAAGTAGGGCTGCACTATATGGACAGATTACTCGTATTACAATTATATTCCCATAGTGGAAAAAAGTGAAAAATAACAATCAGGTGCCGCTTAAAGTCAGTTCTATAATTTGGACACACAGAAGCAACAAATAGTTTCCTGATGAGCGAAGTTTGAACATCTTTGAAAGAAAGTGGGTGAACACATTTCATTCTTGTGACTGAGTTTATTTCATTTTTCCATCACATTTTAAAAGTACTGTAACATGTGCAAGGCTCCCTTTGGCATACGTCGCTTTGAGGCAACATTGAGAGACAAAGAGGAAAGAAATGATATAGATCAGTGTTCCCTGCAGTGGTGAGGCCTGAATTGTGACTGGCTAAATCCATTCTACGGTGGTACCATGTTACTTCTAGGCAACAGGCATATTTCTGCAAATTCTCATAACGAAAAAAAAAACCCCAAAATGAAATTGAATGTTGAAAAACAGATTTAAAAGGTGTCCACTAAGAGACAGTGTGATGACATACATGCCTTTTATTGACTTACTCAATCTGCTCCCTTTATTGTTAACCCTGTCAGCACTTTTATATCAAGAAATCTGCTTGCAATAATATGAAATTCCCTCATTGCTCGCTAGCAGCTCAACATAGTCCTACACAATGCCCTAGTTAATCTTATAATATGGGAATTCCCCCCAGTTTAGTCAAACTGAATTCCTCTCAGTAGTCAGAACTCCCCCAGTCACACAATACCTCCAGCACTAGGAGGGTGAAGGCCAGCACAGGTTTCATCCAAGCCTTGTGAAGCGCCACAGCATCTTTCCAAACTGCCAAATTGGACAGCTGAACACGTTCAGAGGAAAGCACCAAGTGCCAGATCGGTTATGTCAGCTAAAAATAAATAAATAAATAAATAAATAAATAATAAGGCACCTGCACCGAGTGATGGGGAGACGGAGGGGGCCATTCTACCCACCCAGAGAGATCAAGGCCAATTGTGCTTTCTTGGACTCCCAGCCACAGATGGCTGTATCATCACCAGGGATTGAACTCAATCTCCTGATACAGTCAACGCTTAGACGGTTCCTCTCTGACTAGGCCTACAGAAAGAGGAGAAAAACAGTTAAGAAGTATCTTGGACGATTTATTTCACACTGTCAAACATGCTTACAATGAAGCGGCTAAGCGCTCGATCATTGACTCAACCGAAAAAACAACGTTTCTGTAACGCTGCACAAACGCAAGAAGACGCCTCTGGATCTTAAAAATGGAAGTCTGTTTAATGAGAGAGTTATCAGTGCGCAAGTCCAAGTAAAACAATCTCAGAGCAAATCCAGTAACCCAAAAACCAAGCAGGGGTCAAAAACCAGAATAACCAAAACATACAGGCAACCAGAGCAGAAGGCCAAACCCAAAAGCACAGAAACCAGAAAGCAGGCAAAAGGTTCAAGGCACAAGTAAACTGGCAATACCTCAGAAAGAGGAGAACAACCCGAGGACGGTTTCAGTTCTGAGACAAACACACGCACAGGTGAGTCGAATTAGAAGTCAGGTGACTGAGAACGAGGCAGTTTCGCGTGATTGGAGACGTCGCTGGGACTGGAATTATGGGAAATGGAGTCCTGGAGACCAATTTCATTAGACCAGCATTATTTTGACCGAAATAGTTTCCTTTTTGTTGGATTACATGAAGACTGTAATTCATCGAAACACTGTGGTCGAGATGCTCTCAGCACGCAATAAACAATATTGTGATTGGTCAGAGGGGTCATTTGCATATTGCAGCCCTCTATGGTGTAAGTATCACCAAAGCCAATATCACGGTAGCGATTAACAAATGATACAGTCGTGTGCAAAAGTTTGGGCGCCCCTGGTCAAATGACGTGTGTTTGGCTTACTAAGTGAAGACAAAGTATATAGAAGATAAGAGGATATTTAACATGAAAGCAAGTTATGGCACATATTATATTTTGTTTTTTTTTTTCCCCAATATGTTCAACTCAGCAAATAAATAGAATGTGTAGCAAAATACATATTTAAGGGTGTTTTCTGTAGAAAATGTGTTTACAAAACAGAATTTGATGTAATATGTGACTGTATATTGTGCAGCCCTACAAGAAAGAGAGGGGGGGGGGGGGGGGGGGGGGTTATAAAAGGAAAAGCTGCTGAACTTTATTTTGTATCAAAGAGTGTTTATATTTTTGAATACAGTGTATAAATGTTACTTTCGCAATATAAACTAGACGTGTTACTCATGTTGTGATATATTGTGACGCACAATGCTGCAATTACCATTGTTTATGCGACCGAAGCCCAGCATATCATGCATTTGTAGAAACACGTTATCTTCAATGTATTTGAAAATGTATAACGTATAAAGTGTTATGTAAAGAATTTTAGCGTGAAGCATGGAAAGCTGAACAGTCCTGACTCATCAGAGATGCCGTTACATAATCTGCATAACTGTAATTCAAGAGTAAATTCAACAAATTCAGTTTTATTGTGGATTCAAAGATTATTATCGGAATGGGAAATTAACGTTCAGTTTCTAAAGCTTAGACCTTTTTTTTTAAACATTTTTGAATGTATATATATATAAAAAAACATTTTTGAATTCTTGAATCTTTGAACTTTGGAAATTTGTAACTTTTGGAAATTTGTAACTTTTTCATTTTATTTTTGCTAATTCTTACTGACTTTCAAATAATACATGGTTTTCAAATGATGGTGAGAATACAGTTTGATCTGTTTGAGTAGAACTATTTCACTGCAAACCAGCCGACAAGCTAACTGTACATTTACAGTTACAGAGAGGAAAACGTGTGTATGAAAGTATGAAGCTGCTTGAAGTGGAGACGAGATATGAGTTACACAACCTTGCTCCACGTGCAAATCCATTACCTGCTGCAAGCCTTTGTTTCAGCACCAAGGCCCAATGCAGCATCTGCAATAACTACATCAGATTATGCAATTATGAAGATGAAATGATGAAATATCCTTTCAGCATGTTATATAGGCCTAACAACATTGTTATTTAATGGCTTTCTTATTGCAGAACGAACCTTAATCGTATTGTTTCATCACTGTTTTATTGCACGGTGCCACTATCTACACTTTTTATTGTTATTATTGTTATTACATTTATGTAGGAGCACTAGAATATTCACTCAGGCAACATTATCTGTATAGACAAGCCTTTTTTCATGGTTGATCCACACCCACTCTGTGTGATTTTCACAGTAAATGTTTGATGTACTCAGTGTAACTTCACTCGTGGTGAACATTTTCTAATAAACCTGTTATGCTGTTGAAATCAAGGCAATAAGAGCTCAACGGACTGTTTTGTCAACACATAAATGGTCAGATATTAAATAAAACAAATGAGTAACTTTTGATATACCTTAATAGGTGCAGCGGTCTGATGTCGACCATATTATTGTTAAAATAATATTCATTTTTGTTCCGTTTTGTCAGTAATAAAACTATCACCAACACTCCCAAGTGTTGACCAAATGTTTCAGTGGTGACAATTTTAGCTCGTTTTGAGCTCAAAAACACAGCCAGTACAAACAGCTGTACACACCCACAATCAACAGGTTTTTCAACCCAAAAATTTACTTTTAAATTTAAAAATTAAATTAAATTTAATGTAAATATGATGTTCAACACTGATTTTGAGACTTTGGGACACATTTACTTCAAAACACTGGGATCTAACCATTGTTCTCACCATGTGACCAGGAGGGACTGGGATGCAGCCTCAAAAATGCAGGGGCGTGGCTAAAATAAGCCTCCGTGTTTCTTTAGTGTGAAAACTATTTTTTAATAACATTTTTTAAATTTTAAATGTTTTTATTTAAAAACTATTTTACGAGATAGCAGAGTAAACCAAATGCATTGCTTGCAACTTTGACAGTTTTTTAACGGCATAGTGTAGCTGTCAAGTTGCACAGAAATGATGTTGCATGCAACTTACAACATGCAACTAGCTGCATGAGGGTTTCACCATGCACAGTCAGCCTACAGAGGGTTTGGCTTTTGAGAAAACACCGTCTGCGGTTTAGAATCTGCACTTTCTACAGAATTGCTGCATTTATTTCAATGAGCTCTGAGTCAGCAATACCGAGACTGAGCTTCACCGTTTCACATTGCGACAGTTCAGTGACGAAAAGGTTAACAAAGAATCTAAAGCATGGAACATTTCAGAACGTCCAGCACATTTAGCAACCCTAATGCTCAAAGTTATGAAAGCACAGGTACCGTTCTGAGGTGTCAGACTGGTGTTGTTCAGAGATTTAGTGGCTCACTGCAGACATGTGACACTGAGTCCAATTTTCCAGACACTGCTCCACATTCAACAGCCAATTATTTAGGCCACACTAACCCCGTGGCCCTCCTCTCGGGCCAGTGCTTCTGTTGTGTAGTTTCTTTACCTCACTAACTTTGCGCTGAGCTTTATTTTCTTCCGTTCTTTCTGCCCAGCGTCACTTCTTTTCTAACGCACTTTCAACTTGTTTCTTTGGGTGCTGCTTCTGCAACGTGTCTCTGCTCCAGCAGGTCGGTAGCTCATTGTGAGGCCCATGTGAGCCTGCATGCAGACGCTTTTATAAATAGCCACCGCTCCATCTGTTTACACTGTCCGACACATCAGCACCTCTCACTGTCCTCCCTCTGCGCTCTCCCCCTACTGCTCCTCACTCTCACTCACTCCCTCACTCGCTTCTACTCACCGATGCTCATTTGTTCCATCACTCTCCCCATCACGCCAGTCCTGCAAAGTGAAACACCAGTGTGTCTTTCTCCTGTTCAGCACCATCATCTGCTGCTACTGCAGGGCCACACTTCACACACTCTCTTCTGAGCATACTGCGACTAACTGTAGACTAGCCTAACTAGTGCATGACTAAAGCACTTAACTAGTGTGGTTGGTTAGTGTAGTGGGTAACACCTCTGCCTTCTACGCTGTAGACTGGGGTTCAATCCCCCACCTGGGTAAGCCCCCTACACTACACCAATAAGAGTCCTTGGGCAAGACTCCTAACACCGCCTTGGCCTCCCTGTGTATAATGATCAAATTGTAAGTCGCTCTGGATAAGAGCGTCAGCAAGAATGCCATAAATGTGTGGTATCTGGGGTTTGTGGTTATGTGGCTTTATGAGTTTGGTATATTTGGTCTACCTGTCTATTTGGGACCTCTCGGCAACCGTGACGCCAAATTCTTGTTGTTTATCAAATCGCGGTGATGTGAAGATGATGAAGGAATCTCCGCTGACACCGTCTTACTCGCATATAAAAAGGTTTATTACAAAGAAGACAAGTCAAGCATCAAGTCAAGCACCATGGTTTGCCTGAGAGAGGGTTCGACGCCAATATGACACTCCTCTGAATAACAGCTCTGACTACCCACTTTATAGAGACCGGTTGTTTTCGTGAAACCCAGGTACGGCATATGGCCCTTATTTAAATGATCTCATCTGTCTGGAACTGAGAGAGAGAGAGGGAGAGAGGGGCCCATCTCCCGGGGGACCCTGACCTGTAGACCAGGGGCCCATAACTTAAACATACCAAGCTCATAATGCCGGATACCACATGAAACCCCAGATACCGCACTAGCTAAACAGACTACCATAACCGTGACGTTCCCCGGGCAGTTTCACTTCAAATTCAGTACTGAATGTTTCTCACTTTGTGTTTCTCGAAGATTCAGTATTTTTACCTTATTTTCTGTTAATATTGATTATGGGGCAAATTTAGTTGTGAGGCTAGGCTGGTTACAAAAAACCTAATACTACAACATACAAGCCTCTTAGCCCTTTCAAGTGAATGGGAAACCAAAACGCATTTCCTTTCATAGCATAATGTACTTTTAGGTATCAGGGGAGTTCTCGAAGATAACTGAGTGTGTCGAATGACACGAAGAATGCACTGATGTGGGAATTCTGGGCAGATGCCAATCCGATATTTCCTGTGTACATATCTGCCACTGCTAATACTGACACTGAGCCCTGCATGCATGCACTCAATAATCCGATCATAATCAGTTATCCTATTATTCAAGTGGTCATGTAAACACCACACTCCGATCTAGAAATCCGATTAAGAAATCCGATAAAGAGGCTGGATTTTAGCTCAGTAATCATGTGAGCTCATGCGTGAGATCACCCGGTGGGAGAGGCGCTGAAACCAAACATGAAATAAAGGATTTAAACATTCTGCATCTTCTAGATGGTGTATGTTCATATTGTCGAACAAAGTGACTTGATGGTTTTAAATAAAAACACGGAAGTTTGAGTTTGTTACGTTTACGTCGCGTCTTCTTCTGTGAGTCTATTGGCTGCTTGCAAAGCAGTATTATATGTAGTTATAAAAGCAGCTCCTGGTTTGACCAATCAGTGCTCAGTAAATTGAGCTCATGATGTAACTGATGATATTAACGAGTCTCTGTGGCGGCTGTGAAGGTGTCAAGGAAAAATACGGCCCGAGAAATTCTTGTTACTTTATAGTTTATTTGAGTTATGAATACGACTTTATTCTAATGATTGAGGTGTCCTAGAGCAAGACGCCTAACCCCCCAGGTGCTGTGGATAGGGCTGCCCAGTGCTCTGAGCAAGTGTGCTCACTGCCCCCTAGTGTGTGTGTGTTCACTAGTGTGCAAATGGGTGTTCACTGCACGGATGGGTTAAACGCGGAGGTGGAACTTCCCCAGTTGTGGGATTAATAAAGTGTCACTTAACGTAAAATACTGATTAAATCATTTTCCAAGCTAAATAGATAAGCGTGAAAGCCAATCTTGCTGAAGTCTGAAAGGAATGTGAAGGGTAATTTGCTAAAACTTCAGCTGGGCTAGCTGGCAGCGTTAGGTATAATAGCTATTGCTAGCTAGCATACTAGCATCTAAAACACTTGCTAGCCAACTTTCATTTTTCTTTTAAACACTGAATGCAGAGCCTAGAAGGCCCTGAAGGTTCTCTTTCCACCTGAGATGTTTTAGCTCATCTCCAAAGACACGTTTAGTGACCAAAGTCTTTAGCTTTGCCCTGGAGCTACAAGGCTAACTTTGCTAACAAGCAATGAAAGCTTACAGTTAGCTTTGAACTGTGTGGCTAAAACTGACAAAGCCTCCAGTAACAAAAAAGGTCTCAGCTGGTCAGCGACATTTAGGAAAAGAGGAGAATTGGATGAATTTGATTGAATTGTTGCTTCTAAACATGTGCGAATGTTTCTCTTGTGCTCAGTTTTGCTGCAGAGTTTGCTGTTTCCAGTCAGCGATGGAGTAGCAAGGATGGCTCGCTCTCCCGAAGACGCTGCAGACAAGAAGAAAATGTTGCGCGCAGGGCTGGACGCCAGTACACCGGACAGGAATAGAATGAGAGATGGACGGAGCGACAGATGAGACAGATGGATGATCGGAGCGAGATTGAACAGGTTGACAGGCTGTAGCCAGGAATCACAATCTGTGGAATGAGCCACAGCTCCCAGCAGAAAGAGCAGCTAAGCGTTCCTGCACTGAAGCGCATAACGTGTCGACACATCGTGTGGCGCCTGTCCAGTAGAGAGACTAGCCTCTCCGCTATAGTGTAATGGGAAACATCAGCATGCGGTATCTAGCTATCTCACTTAGTGCTAATGACAAGATCCTACATCAACCACACGGACACGTGAAATTCCCAGTCAGAGTACATGATGCAGGAACACGTCCATTAAAGTCAACCTGGAATTCTTTTTTATCTTGTTAGTTCATTTTCCTGGTCACGTTAAGCTTAACTCGATCGATCAATCGACAGACAGATAGATACTCAAAGGAAATTTAGCAGCCAGTATCAGTCACTCAGCACAGGACAATAATAATAATAAGGGTGATACAATATAAAAAGAAGAATATATAGACTAGAAAACCTACCTACAGGCATATATACCACTGAAAAATATGCAGTAGATCTATCCTGAGATAACAAGTGCAATGACTGTACAAGGGGGCGCAGGTAATGACAATACTGAATTAATATGTGCATAAATTGGTACTGGTGTGGAATTGGCACTGGTGTGGAATTGGTACTGGTGTGGAATTGGTACTGGTGTGGAATTGGCACTGGTGTGGAATTGGTACTGGTGTGGAATCGTCATATTAAAAGACAAAACTTGTTTTCCCGTCTTCCATGAAAATTAAATGACTTTTGCTGCACCACTAAAATGTCCCCTGGTTTTTTGATGACATCACTGTGCACCACTGGGTGGGGAAAAATATTATTGACCAATAATGTCATGTTTCGCTCCCCCCACTCCCAACCCCCACCTACGACGACGGATGCTGTGTCAGAGAACTTGTAAAGAGGAGAATTTCCACTCTGCAGTGTCTTCTGGGTTTCTCAAACACTAGAGGGCGCTCCCGAGCGAGTCCAAAGTGGAGCATTTGAGCAAAATCATAGTTTATAAATGCTTAAATGTTTTTAATGTAAAAGGATGCAATAATTTCCTGAACAGCCTAAAACATTTTAACACCGCTGGTATATTTTTAAGAGCTTTAAAACTCGAGGTGTAGGAGTTCATGACGTCAATGAGCGTGAACAGCCAATGAGCTGCTCCGCTCGCCATTCAGCATTCAGCAGCAGTAATGTTAGCGTCCTGCTGCCTAAAACCCGTTTGCTGTAGAAATAAGGAAACACACAAGTGAGTTTTATTGGCTGTTTTAGTGAAATACATCCTTCTACTTTCTAAAATTAAAGGAAAGTTCTGGACGAGTGATTCCGAGTACTGATTTGTTAGAATCTGACTGGTTGGCATAACTGCTACTCAGTGCTGATATAAGATGGTTGCTGATATGATCAAGTCATTGGTCAGTGTGGTCAGTGGTCAGTGGTTTGCACTCACTGGCATCAAGAATGTACCTAACAAGACCTGTAAAGCATTCAAAAATAACAGCAGCGTTGAACCAATCCAGCTAAATTTTGAAAGGGACCTTCAAATCCATTAAAAGAATGGTTATACATCTCTGCTGTCGGAAGAAAACCTCATATCTCCACTTTTATCGTTTTTCTGTTTTTGTCACAATTTTAAAATTTGCCTGTTGCTTTTTTACATTGTGTGTAAAGTTCATGATGAATGGGGGGTCCATCGACTTCTATTAAAAGTAAAGTAGGCTTTTTCCCTTCTGCTGTAAAGTGACCATTTTGGAGATACGAGGTTTTCTTCCAACAACAGCGATATATATATATATGTATGACCCAGGATAAATGCAAATCTCCTTCATTTAGTGACAAAAAATAACCTATTAAACATTCAGCAAGACTAAACCTCCAGATAAAATGACGAAATTGGCCTCGGCACAGCAGTTCAGTAAAGGTGCTGAGATTAGATTTGGCCCCATCGTTTGGTAAGGAGAGAAATCGCTAGGCAGAGGGGGACATCTCACCACGGGGGGCCTCATCCTTCATGTTACCCTACCCGCATGCCGTAAATAAAACATGTCCTAACAAAACTACCACCTCGTCTAACCTGCGCAAAAGGCAGCGAGTAGCTCTGTATATCCGTCTTTATGTAACTACAAAATGAATGGCACCACACCACACCGGTGTGATTACACGAGTCACGTTTGGATTCGGCTCTGATTCAGCCGAACTGAGTCCGCACGTTTGTCGACGTTTGTCTTGTTTGCTTTGATGTGATTTGATGGGAAATGTCAAGCGTTCATATAATGTTGGATGTTGCTTTAACCACGTCATAGCGATTCTGAATCACGATCAACAAACAGTCGGTTCATCTGATTGATCTCAATGTTCAAACCGATCACTCTCCAATGTTCGGTTCCTTAGTCTAACAGGTTCCAACGTGAGAGAGAGGGAGGCGAGCCGGTCTGTTTGTGTGAAGGTTTAATGCTATCAGATTTAACTGCTTACATCGAGCTATGAGGCATCGTGGCAGTGGACATCAGACTCCACTCGCTCAAATTAACCTTAATCACTCAGAACGGAACAGAATACAGAACGGCATGACGGGCCGAGGCTGATAGGCCTATTAAACAGAGTGCATACGACACTTTCAGGAGACCCTGTGACCATGCTATTGAATTCCATTATAAAGCTGAATGGGAACATCCTTCTGAGATGATGACACCACTTCAGAGGCAGTAAGCAGTCCTAAAGAACCAGGTTTTGAAGATGTCTTCACTCAGTCCTCCTCACTTCTGAGATGTTCATTTATCAGAGTCTCTTTTTAAGGAAGCAGCTGGCGCAGCCACATATTACAAATCACTGCTGTCAGAAGAAAACCTTCACATTACAAGCCTCGTGGCTCAAATCCGATTTTTTTGCTCAAGTCCGATCTCTCTGACTCGATGGTTCGCACTCGTTTAGGTAAGAGACTCAAATCTGTCGTTAATGTGATGAACCGGCGTCCTGAAATGACCCTCATGCGCACACATGCAGTGGGAAAACTGCACATGAACTCCGATCTGAGCACCACATTAAGGTCCCAAGGCCACGAATCGGATACATATCCAGTCTAGGACCACGTATGAAAGCGGCTCAGGTCAGGTCGGCGTGTTCACACAGCCCTGAAAACGTCAGATCTGAGCCACATCAGGGCAAAAAATCTGATTTGTGCCACTTCAGCCTGGAAATGTGAACGCAGCCTTTGTCTTTCCGTTTTGGTCGTTTTGCAGTTTTTCACATCATCGGAAAATTCCTCTCGTCACGGCAAACCAAGCTTCATTGGTCAAAATAAGACAAATGTTATGAACCATCGAGAGAAAAAATAATATAAACGTCCTTATACAAAACAATTTTATGGAAAATGTTGTTGCTGACGCTGAGCTGGATTCAAATGATTTACTAGACTGATTTACAAAGTGTGACTAAAGATAGGAAGGAAGGAAAAATAAGAAAATTAGACTGTGAGCGGACAATAAGCATTAATAAGCGGAATTTGGTCAAATACCCCAGTTGACAACCGGTGGGCCGCCCAGAAAACGCTGAGCAAAACACCAGTGGACCACCAGCGTTGCCATCCTCTTGCTGTCAGGGACACTGTATAACATGCAGTGAGATGTATATACAGCCGTCCGCTGCCCTGAAACACAGAATATACGACAGACAAATATGAGAGAATGATATGAAAAAGGCAAGAACCAAAAACACTGGGATATAACAATAAAAGGTCAAGATGAGGTTCGGCTAATTCCCTGAGGCTCGGCGGGAATCCTCACAGGTGGCAGAAAGTAAATATGCCTTTCACCAATAAACATGTCTGGGGATTATCCAGTGTTTACGGCCTGGCATGCGGTCCTCATCTGTGCTCTATCGAAAGGCTGGGACAACCCCAACCTCGCAGTCCGACCGCTCCTTCACCCCTGCAGAGGGGGAACACAATCGCGGCATCTTGTCCGGGCCGCTGCGTAGGCTGGTTTGAGCTAGCTCAGGCATGGCTCACATCCGTCAAGATGTCATCGGCAGGCCCTGCCTGCATGGACACTTTAGCCCGATTGTGTCAAGTACATGATGAGTGTGTGGCTTTATAAGCTCAGCCAAGGGGGGTGTGGGGGGATACAATGTCTTTTCAGACAGAGTTTCGCAGGCTATGTGAGGCGTTAGACTGTTTGGCCGACGGGAGCAGTTGGGAGTCAAGTTTCATCTGTGAAAACCGCAGCTCAGATGGCTGCAAAGACACAAACGCTGTGTTCTTAATGGGCCACTCATTTACTCCCTCTCTATGCACGGGACAGAAAAACTTTATATTAGGAATTCTGAGTCTAAGCTGCTTTTCTCCATGACCATATAATAAACATTTTCTGTCAAAAAATGTGTGCTGGTAGACAAAACTGCTCCAAAGCTGATGGATTTTGCTCCAAATGGTGCCAAATCCTCTGAATGACGTGGCTGTTAAGAAGCTGAAATGTGGCTTTTGCTAGTGCTGCACACTAAACTGACCCCATCGAAATTCCCCACGCAAACCAGTTAACCCCACCGAAATTCCCCAGGCAAACCAGTTAACCCCACCGAAATTCCCCACGCAAACCAGTTAACCCCACCGAAATTCCCCAGGCAAACCAGTTAACCCCACCGAAATTCCCCAGGCAAACCAGTTAACCCCACCGAAATTCCCCAGGCAAACCAGTTAACCCCACCGAAATACCCCACACAAACCAGTTAACCCCACCGAAATTCCCCACGCAAACCAGTTAACCCCACCGTAATACCCCACGCAAACCAGTTAACCCCACCGAAATTCCTCACACAAACCAGTTAACCCCACCGAAATTCCCCAGGCAAACCAGTTAACCCCACCGAAATTCCTCACACAAACCAGTTAACCCCACCGAAATTCCTCACTCAAACCAGTTAACCCCACCGAAATTCCCCAGGCAAACCAGTTAACCCCACCGAAATTCCCCACGCAAACCAGTTAACCCCACCAAAATTCCCCAGGCAAACCAGTTAACCCCACCGAAATTCCTCACTCAAACCAGTTAACCCCACCGAAATTCCTCACTCAAACCAGTTAACCCCACCGAAATTCCTCACACAAACCAGTTAACCCCACCGAAATTCCCCACGCAAACCAGTTAACCCCACCGTAATACCCCACGCAAACCAGTTAACCCCACCGAAATTCCTCACACAAACCAGTTAACCCCACCGAAATTCCCCAGGCAAACCAGTTAACCCCACCGAAATTCCTCACACAAACCAGTTAACCCCACCGAAATTCCTCACTCAAACCAGTTAACCCCACCGAAATTCCCCAGGCAAACCAGTTAACCCCACCGAAATTCCCCACGCAAACCAGTTAACCCCACCAAAATTCCCCAGGCAAACCAGTTAACCCCACCGAAATTCCTCACTCAAACCAGTTAACCCCACCGAAATTCCTCACTCAAACCAGTTAACCCCACCGAAATTCCTCACACAAACCAGTTAACCCCACCGAAATTCCTCACTCAAACCAGTTAACCCCACCGAAATTCCCCAGGCAAACCAGTTAACCCCACCGAAATACCCCACGCAAACCAGTTAACCCCACTGAAATACCCCACACAAACCAGTTAACCCCACCGAAATACCCCACGCAAACCAGTTAACCCCACCGAAATACCCCACGCAAACCAGTTAACCCCACCGAAATACCCCACGCAAACCAGTTAACCCCACCGAAATACCCCACGCAAACCAGTTAACCCCACCGAAATACCCCACGCAAACCAGTTAGCTTTGTTATATGTGGTAAAATGTAAAAATGCGGTAAATTTGGAGACTTTGGCAGTTTTAGGCTGCAGTTTGAGCAGCTGGAGTTGGTATATAGTAATTCTGTAAAGGCTGTATTGTTAAGGTAACCTAGTAAACTCTCTTCGCCCCTGCACTGAAGTACGGCCCTGTTCTCATGTCAGTAGCCTTTATCTGTTATTATAACATTTCCTCGTGTGCTGAGTCATGTTTAATTCACCAAAGTCGCTCAGGTTCAATAAGAATCCATATTCTGCTATTTTTAACTGAAGATGTATCACAAATGAACCCAAAAGAACATCTAAAGAACGCAGGCCTTACTTGTTAAGGTCAGTGTACACCATTGTACAATAAGGAAGACACTGGGATGAAAATGATATCTGTGGGAGAGCCGTGAGGCGCAAACCACTGCATTTGCCCCAAAACATCTAGGTGGCCCCCAAGACTTTTGAGAGAATATCCCATGGACTGAGGAGTCAAAGGTGGAAATTTTTTGGAAGCTACCAGAGCATTCCACCATAAGAATGTCATACCAGCGCTCAAACATGGTGGTGGTAGTATCTGAAATGTGAAATGAGGACATTTTTGGAGGTTTTAGTGGATATTGAATAATGCACTGCAAAAAGGACACCTTAGCGAGTGCAAACATCTTACATCTAGACCACGTATCTAATATTTATCATTATGAGACTGTCGTAAGGATATTGTTGAACTTATTTCTATTAATTCCGTAGATTTTAGAGTAAATTTTTCTTTTAAGAAATAATACAGATATTTTTGCTCGTTTTAAAAATAATGTTTAAAACAAGTAAAATGATCTGCCAGTGAAATAAGACACTTTCCTAAGATAGAATGAGAAATATATGATATATTGACTAGATTAAGGACGTCTTCACTTGCTAAGATACCAACTTTTGCAGTGCCTATTAGTGTTAAACTAGTCAAAAATAATTCCTTATTGAATTTTACTTCAACAAGCATTTCACAGTCTCAGCCAGTTGTGTACAGTATGTTGATATGCAGTCATGTTGTTCATATTCACATTCCCAGCTTGCTGCATGCTGAGTATGCAGTTTTTAACTACATGGCAATCACATTACTCACCTTTTTAAATCTCAAACACCAAATTATTAAAACATCTTTATACTGTATGCGCTTGAAGTGATGGTTCTTCAGGGGTTCTTTAGTAAAGACTTCATATGTGTATATATATGAATATTATGAGTATATTATGATTATATATAGAATATAGAACCCTGAATATTCAGATAACCCTTTGCATGATTAAACAGTTTCTGAAAGAGAATGTGCTGCATATGGTTCCATTAGAACCTTTTTGAAAGTGGTTCAAAGTAGCACCAAAAAGCATTCTTCTATTGTTTCTTAACATTAGAAGTTTGTAGTCTGTAACAATCGAAGAACCCTTTTTGGTGCTACACAATCTCCATCTGAAGAACCCTTTAGTGATACAAAGAACCCTTTAAACATGCAAATGGTTCCTTGAGCGCTCATTGTTGTTTATAGAACCATTTTCTTTACTAAAAGAACCCATGAGAAATCATCTTTTTTTAAGTGTGTATGTTAAAAGTGTGATGGCAACATTTGGAAGACACGGGCATGTGGTGTAAAGCTAAGACCACATTCCTATATAAAACATACAAACAGTGAAACGTGGTGGTGGTAGTGTGATGGTCTGGGCTGATTTGCTTCTTTAGGACCTGGACGACTTGTCTTAACTGATGCAACCATTCTGATGGTTCTGGTGTGGCCGAGTCAAAGTCCTGACTTGAATCCCATTGAGATGCTGTAGCAAGACCTTAAACGGGCAGTTCATGCTCGGAAACCTTCAAATTCAGCCGAATTAAAACAGTTTTGCAAAGACAGGTGGGCTGAAATTCCTCCACAGTGACGTGAAAGACTCAACACAAGTCATCACAAACATTTGATTACAGCTGTTACTGATTGAATGGAGAATGTGCTGTAGACGGTTCTATATAGAACCTTTTGAAAAGGTTCTACAAAGCACCAAAAAGGGTTCTTCTATTGTTATGATGTCAAACCTGTAACAATAGAAGAACCCTTTTTTAGTGCTGTATAAAACACAGTCTCCATCAATGTTAAGAACCATTAAGCAGGCAAGGGTTCTTTGACTGTTCATGGTTCTATATAGTACTATTTTCTTTACTAAAGAACGCCTGAAAAAACATCTTTTCAAGTGTGCATGTAAAGAGTGTGATGGGACGCCCATAGTGGTTCGAACTGGGTTGTTATCAGTGGGCAGCTCAGCTCATTCCTGACCACTGCCTCAAAAGTATGGAGCTCAGTCCAGCTCAACGTCCTGTGCTGATCTCTAGTGTATGCAGTGTGCAAGTGAAGAACATGCAGTCAAGAGTCTGCCTGAAGTCTGGCTGGAGTTAATGCAGAGCTGCTTCCACCAGCGGTGGACAATGACATGGCTCTACTGGAGTCCATGTGTGCCGCATAAATGGATCACAGGATTCAGATGAATTCTTGACCAAAACAAGCCATGCCTTTCGCTCAAAGCCCAGCTAATCAATCTCAGGATGCGTTACAAGACAAAGCAGTTCACTGGGAAAGACACACATAGTAGAAGAGGAAGAGGACCAACAACACGATGACCAATCAGAGGAACCACAGAGATTCACACTCCTACTAAAAATAGACAATTAAATCTATTTGTACCTCAATTAATTTGCTAATAGCTCAAAGTTTCATATCCCTACTCCAAATAGATAAATAGACAGACCGATAGACAGACGGACAGACAGACAAACAGACAGACAGATACACAATAGATAGATAGATAGATAGATAGATAGATAGATAGATAGATAGATAGATAGATAGATAGACAGACAGACAGACAGACTTTGCATTTTAAAGTATTGGTCATAACTGGTCGGTCAGTGGGTGAATGATCTCTCTCTCTGCCAACAGCACAATGCTTTTAGCAAACCCTGTTAGTTCCCACATTCAGTGATTCTGGGAACATACTGACCCAGAGAGAGAGAGAGAGAGAGAGAGAGAGAGAGAGGCGGAGGGAAGGAGCAGGGAGGAAAGGGAGAGAGGGAGGAGAAAAACAAAGGACGAAAGATTCAGACAATAAAAGGAGCAACAAAGGAAATTTGTGAGTATTAAAGATTATTTGTGAAATTTTCTATAGAAGCCATTAAATTCTCTCACGCCACTGAACTCCTGGTGTAGGTTTTATCATTCAACTCGCGACGCTGTGAGGAGAATTAGTGTTTACTGTAACAGAGCGAGCTGTTAGCAAGAGTTTACCATATTAGTTACATTATTATTATCATTATTATTGTCATTATTATTGTTGTTGTTAAAGAGAACAGTATAGGCTTTATTAGACAGAGAGGCTTAAGCTAATGTAAAAACCTCAAAACTGTTAATGATGTCAAAGCTGTGGGGAAAGAGGTGTGTGTGTGTGTGTGTGTGTGTGTGTGTGTGTGTGTGTGTGTGTGTGTGTGTATGTGTGTGTGTGTGTGTGTGTACAGACAAAGGTTTAGGAAAACACATTCTTTAGAGTGAACTCATGTCTTGGACTCCAAATGCTTACTGACACAACATGTGCCAGCGGGGAGAAATAGAGTCAGAAACAGAGAAGGGAGGAAGGGAGGAGAGAGAGACAGAGAGAGAGAGAGAGAGATTTGGATGGAACAGCTGTAAACGATATCCTTTAATTACTGAAAATCATGCACATGGCAGTAAATATAAGTGATTGTGGATGAGTTAGGTGCAGGATGAACTCATGTCTTCGCTCTCTGCACATCTGTTGCTCTGCCTCACTCACTCGGCCTTCATTCTACTTCTCCACAATTCTCTAAACAAAACACGACAATTTGAAAAATGGTCTATGAAAGTACACTGTGGCAAAAAGAACAGTGCTTTTTATACTGTTGACTGTAACACAGGTGTGGGCTAATGTGAAGTTTAGGGGATAAAAGAACATGAACACAGTTTTGGGCCGATTCTAGCTTTCCTACCAGGCAGATGTTGGGCATGTGGGCCAGAACAGAGCCAGATGCCGGAGAACGTCATACAGTTTTGCCTCATGTCCATATTTATGGGAACATTCTGGTGTGAACGTTGTAAGCCAACAATATATTTGGGCCACATCCATTAGTTGTGTTTACTTTACGGTGTGTGGGCCAACTTTGGGCCAAGGACCCAACCATATACTGGGCCGAGAATATCCTTGAATCCCAAGGATGGGCCAGACAAAGTTTCCTAACTGGGTTGCTCTCACACATCAACATCACCAATCGCTCAAATCCTGGAAGTTTTCCATTTAGTGTCTAGTACGACTCTAACATCATGTATTTTTAATTATGCACTATACTGCCAAAAGTATTCACTCGTCTTCCGTCACACACACATGAACTTGAGTGACATCCCATTCTTAATCCATAGGGTTTAATATGATGTCGGCGGACCCTTTGCAGCTATAACAGCTTCAGCTCTTCTGGGAAGGCTTTCCACAGGGTTAGGAGTGCGTTTATGGGAATTTTTGACCGTTCTTCCAGAAGCGCATTTATGAGGTCAGACACTGATGTTGGACGAGAAGGCCTGGCTCACAGTCTCCACTCTAATTCATCCCAAAGGTGTTCTATGGGGTTGAGGTCAGGACTCTGTGCAGGCCAGTCAAGTTCTTCCACACCAATATTTGCATATGCATATACCAATGCATATTTGAAAATGGGCAGGGATATCTACATATGCTAATGTAGGACATATATTTGAAATCCATATATTGCCACATATCAAATTTCCGTATGAATTGTGAATGTAAGGGAATAAAATGGTGATTAAAGAACTAATATGTCTGTAATATGTATAAAGCACTTAAGTGAGCACTGACCTAGTTAACTTAACTGAAGTGCATTGTATTGCACTTAATTCTGTGTTTGCACTGACTTTTATTTCTGGCAGCCCCGGACTCGTAATCTGGACTCTACCCTACTTGCACTAGCTAGGATACTTAGTCTAAGTGGACAGCACTTTTGTAAGTCACTCTGAATAAGAACGTCTGTCAAATGCCATGAATGTAAATGTAAATGTAATGAGCAGAACTGGCTGTCAGACAAGCTTTTAGATGACCCTATGGCTAATTCTCTTGGACTGTGGCCTCTTTCTCCTCAGCTCCTTTCCTGTAATCGGTCAGCACGGCAAGATGGGCAGCTACCCAACCGCTGTGCTTCTGTGTTGTTTCTATGGTAACGCCAAACGGTCCAAACACACATTACGTTAATTAGTGCTAACGAAGGATTATTTGTTCTCCTTGTTCAACAAACAGTTGTTGTCCGGTTGTTTTTTCCACAGGATTCGTCGCTGTCTGGGCCCAGGAGACAGGTAGGCCCGACTTTGATCAGCGTTTTTATTGAAAACATCCCTGCTTTTTCAAAAATGAAAGATTTTATTGCGCCACTTTGCTTAGTGTTTCAAACGTATTGCTTACTCTGGAGACCAGGCCATTCGTAACTCCTCATGGTTGTGATGTCACAACCGTAAACAAACTTAAATGCTCAAAGTGAAAATACGTTAACGCACCCCTTGCAAGGAACAACGTGAAATATAACAAAACACGAAATATTTTTGTAGCGTACAGTATAAGCCGTAACTTTCACACAGGCCACATTTGATTTTTTATCTACACACTGATTGGCCACTTCATTAAAACCACCTCCTTGTTTCTACACTCACTTCTATTCCACTCTTACAGACTGTAGTCCATCTGTTTCTCTGCATACTTTGTTACCCTGTTCTTTAATGGTCAGGGCGCTGGACTGTACATGCAAGGAGGTGTACTTAACGACGTGGCCAGTAACTATGCATCAAAATGTTTAGAATGTAAGTTATTTTCACTTAAAAATCTATAAAACATGTAATTTGGTCAGGGGAACATGACCACCCATGCAGCCTATAGCAGTTTAGCCCTGTCTATTACTGTAAAAGTGATGTGGAGCGCTGTTTCTGTAGACAGGGGTCTGTAGGAGTGGGCGATGTGGGAAAACGATCAAACGTTGTGCTGTTCATGGCTGTTGGGAGGCGAATGGATCAGCATATCCTTCCAAAAGATCCACACATCACAAAGAACAGAATATAGGCCCTTTAAATGACTGTGTATACTGTATCAAGCTTGTGTGGTTGTTAGTGTTTTTAGCTGACTAACGTATTGTTATTTTTCTGGAACAGAGCTGCCGTACTTAGAAAATGGGGAAACAGCAACAGGTCAGTGCATAGCACACACACACACACACACACACACACACACACACACATATATATATATTGTGTTGGTCATCCTCTAGTCCTTCATCAGTGGTCACAGGACGCTGCCCACAGAACGCTGGATATTTTTGGTTGGTGGACTATTCTCAGTCCAGCAGCAACACTGAGGTGTTTAAAAACTCCAGCAGCACTGCTGTCTGATCCACTCAGACCAGCACAACACACACTAACACACCACCACCACGTCAGTGTTACTACAGTGCTGAGAATGATCCACCACCCAAATAGTACCTGCTCTGTGAGGGTCCATGGGGTCCTGACATACTAAAATACATATATTTTTGTAAGTCTTTTTTTTAAACAATCTTCCCTTTATTTCTTTTAAAGTGATGATGAAAGATTTAGATTCATCATGAGTTCAATTCTTAAATAACTATATTCAGTAATGCTGTCCCACATTTTTATGTCCTTACCGAAACACAAGAGTTTTAGTATGCGGGCGGGGCCTTATTTTAGCCACGCCCCCTGCATTTTAGAGCTGAAAGTGATGCTGCGTCCCTGTCCCTCACGGCCACATGGTGAGCAGTTTGATCGCATTGTTTTGAAGTAAATGTGTCTGAAAATCAGTGTGTAACATTAAGAACGGTCACTACCGAAACACTTTTCTACAATAAAGTACTTTTTTTGTGGTTTTAATGAAAAATATGATGATTTTATATGTGTACAGCTGTTTACAGCTAGCTAACATTTTTGAGTTAAATGAGCTAAAATGGACCAAATGTTTCAGTAGTGACAGTTTCGGTAGCGACTGTTTCGGTAGTGACTGTTTCAGTGGTGACTGTTTCAGTAGTGACAGTTTCGGTAATGACTGTTTCAGTAGTGACAGTTTTGGTAATGACTGTTTCAGTAGTGACAGTTTCGGTAATGACTGTTTCAGTAGTGACAATTTCGGTAGTGACAGTTTCGATAGTGACTTCCTGTAGTCACTGTTTCAGTAGTGACAGTTTCGGTACTGACTGTTTCAGTAGTGACAGTTTTGGTAATGACTGTTTCAGTAGTGACAGTTTCGGTAATGACTGTTTCAGTAGTGACAATTTCGGTAGTGACAGTTTCGATAGTGACTTCCTGTAGTCACTGTTTCAGTAGTGACAGTTTCGGTACTGACTGTTTCAGTAGTGACAGTTTCGGTAATGTCTGTTTCAGTAGTGACAGTTTCGGTAGTGACAGTTTCGGTAGTGACTTCCTGTAGTCACTGTTTCAGTAGTGACAGTTTCGGTACTGACTGTTTCAGTAGTGACAGTTTCGGTAGTGACAGTTTCGATAGTGACTTCCTGTAGTCACTGTTTCAGTAGTGACAGTTTCGGTACTGACTGTTTCAGTAGTGACAGTTTCGGTAATGACTGTTTCAGTAGTGACAGTTTCGGTAGTGACAGTTTCGATAGTGACTTCCTGTAGTCACTGTTTCAGTAGTGACAGTTTCGGTAATGACTGTTTCAGTAGTGACAGTGTTGGTACTGACTGTTTCAGTAGTGACAGTTTCGGTACTGACTGTTTCAGTAGTGACAGTTTCGGTAGTGACAGTTTTGGTACTGACTGTTTCTGTAGTGACTGTTTCTGTAGTCACTGTTTCAGTAGTGACAGTTTTGGTACTGACTGTTTCAGTAGTGATAGTTTCAGTAGCGACTGTTTCAGTAGTGACTGTTTCAGTAGTGACAATGATTATGATTGCATACAAAATGGAATGTTCTATCATTTGTTTTAATAAAATAAACATAATTAAGATGTGGAGTCACTGATTTTAGTCAGTTAAAAGTTCTCAAAGTGTTTTTAGCTCTACTGACTCTGAACCCGTTCAGTAAAATGATCCATATTTAAAGAGAAGCAGGTCTGTGAATGTGACTTTGTCTTATAGACTGTAGGGAGGAAATGTATCCATGCACTAGGATGTATTCCGTCCATCGCCCTATAAAGAGATGCATCCACTCCCTCTGTCTTTACAGGTAACACACACACACACACACACACACACACACACACACACACACACACACACACACACACACAGTGTCTGTATGAAACAGGCTGTGAGCTGTGATGTGCAGTAACACTGTAACCCTGTCTCCTCAGTCTTCCTCGAGTCTACATCATCAACAAAGAGATCTGTGTGAGGACTGTGTGTCAGCAGGAGGAGATTCTGAAGGGTAAGAGAACCACACCACAGTCACAGCCCTGCTGAAAAACAATCATAGAAACCATTAAAAGTGTCTGCTGGATCCTAGTGGTGTTCAATATTCACTGGTATTCTGTATTGTCCTGATGGGTTGATATCACAGAGTAAAGGACTCTGGGTCTGGACCCTCACAGAGCAGGTACTATTTGGGTGGTGGGTCATTCTCAGCACTGCAGTAACACTGACGTGGTGGTAGTGTGTTAGTGTGGTCTGAGTGGATCAGACACAGCAGTGCTGCTGGAGTTTTTAAACACCTCAGTGTCACTACTGGACTGAGAACAGTCCACCAACCAAAAATATCCAGCCAACAGCGTCCTGTGACCACTGATGAAGGACTAGAGGACGACCAACACAAACTATGCAGCAGCAGATGAGCTGTCGTCTCTGACTTTACATCTACAAGGTGGACTGATGAGGTACGAGTATCTAATAGAGTGGACAGTGAGTGGACACAGTGTTTAAAAACTCCAGCAGCACTGCTGTGTCTGATCCACTCGCACCAGCGCAACACACACTAACACACCACCACCACATCAGTGTTACTACAGTGCTGAGAATGATCCACTACCCAAATAGTACCTGCTCTGTGAGGGTCCATGGGGGTCCTGACCGCTGAAGAACAGGGTAACAGAGTATCAGAGAAACAGATGGACTACAGTCTGTAACTGTAGAACTACAGAGTGCAGCTATACGGTCAGTGGAGCTGATAAGATGAGTGTAGAAACTAGGCTGCGGTTTTATTGAAGTGGCCTCACTCATGCTTTCTCTCTCTCTCTCTCTCTCTCTCTCTCTCTCTCTCTCTCTCTCTCTCTCTCTCTCTCTCTCTTTCCTTCAGCGGAGCTTTGCAGAGAGAAGTCTGGGTGGCCCAAACGAATTAAGAGGTCAACCAAGAAGCGCTGTCGCCATGGAAAAAATAGAACATGGGCGAACAAGGACTAAAGCAAACAGAGAGAGAGAGAGAGAGAGAGAGAGAGAGAGAGAGAGAGAGAGAGAGAGAGAGACGGTTGCAAAGAAAGACCAAGAACGAGAGATTTTAAACATATAGATAGATAGTTTAAGTCTAAGCCTAAGCTAAAGACTAAATGGTGAAACACCACTGGCATTCCAATATAGTGCTGGAATACTCCAGCACTTTCAATCCAATCTCCACGTGCTGCCCCTGCGTCGTACTTAGAAAAGAACCAAACCCCACTCAGAACTGTCTTACAGTAGAAGTCAATGGGCAGTTGCTGAATTCTACGCATAAACATTTGAAATGTGTGACTATATGATGAAAATCAGAAACTCCAGCTGTTCCACTGTAAGAGTACAACTGCTTTCCAACATTGGGTTAGACACTCCATATTACAGGTGCTTTCACTTTCCCTAAGTCTGGCTTTAGACAGTGAAACTTTAGTTGCTTGAAACTTACATGAAATTTTACTACACTTAATGTAATGCATAATGTAAAGCATCCCGCAACTCACTTCAAACTTAGCCGCAAGAGTTGCAACCGTATCATCAACTAGGTTTGTTTCATGAAAATTTTGTTACAGGCAACTTACAGCATGCAACTAGTTGCATGAAAGTTTCACCATGCAAACTCACAACATGCAACTAGTTGCATGAAAGTTTCACCGTGCAAACTCACAACATGCAATTAGTTGTATGAAAGCTTCACCGTGCAAACTCACACCATGCAACTAGTGGCATGAAAGTTTCACCGTGCAAACTCACAACATGCAACTAGTTGCATGAAAGTTTCACCATGCAAACTCACAACATGCAATTAGTTGTATGAAAGCTTCACCGTGCAAACTCACACCATGCAACTAGTGGCATGAAAGTTTCACCGTGCAAACTTACACCATGCAACTAGTGGCATGAAAGTTTCACCGTGCAAACTCACAACATGCAACTAGTGGCATGAAAGTTTCACCGTGCAAACTCACAACATGCAACTAGTTGCATGAAAGTTTCACTATGCAAACTCACAACATGCAATTAGTTGTATGAAAGCTTCACCGTGCAAACTCACACCATGCAACTAGTTGCATGAAAGTTTAACCATGCAAACTCACAACATGCAATTAGTTGTATGAAAGCTTCACCGTGCAAACTCACACCATGCAACTAGTGGCATGAAAGTTTCACCGTGCAAACTCACAACATGCAACTTGTGGCATGAAAGCTTCACCATGCAAACTCACAACATGCAATTAGTTGTATGAAAGCTTCACCGTGCAAACTCACAACATGCAATTAGTTGTATAAAAGCTTCACCGTGCAAACTCACACCATGCAACTTGTGGCATGAAAGCTTCACCATGCAAACTCACACCATGCAACTAGTGGCATGAAAGTTTCACCGTGCAAACTCACAACATGCAACTTGTGGCATGAAAGCTTCACCATGCAAACTCACAACATGCAATTAGTGGCATGAAAGTTTCACCGTGCAAACTCACACCATGCAACAAGTGGCATGAAAGTTTCACCGTGCAAACTCACACCATGCAACAAGTGGCATGAAAGTTTCACCGTGCAAACTCACACCATGCAACAAGTGGCATGAAAGTTTCACCGTGCAAACTCACAACATGCAATTAGTGGCATGAAGGTTTCACCGTGCAAACTCACACCATGCAATTAGTTGCATGAAAGTTTCACTGTCTAAGACTAGTGTAGTCTTATCTGGAGTTAATGCTGAGATTATAAACTTTTCTGAACTGCTATTCTGTCCTAACTGAAGCTGACATGGTGACTAAAGAGATGAGTTAAGACGTTTCTGTAACACATCTCCTGGTTTTTAATCTTATTTGTCATGCAACCCATAGCGCAAGAGCTTTTTGGCATATTTGCAGTTTTAGTTTAAAACCAGTAAAGCGAAATGCACAATGCAAATCATTGTCTCTATGGTAATCAGGTGGAGCCTGTGAAAAACTCCGCCCACACCATTTTAGTTGTTATGAAATATCGAATTTTTCTCTCTAGATAACTCGTCCCCCTCTAAAAGAAACAATTGTGCATATTTACAGCCAAATTTATAAGCCCTTATTCTGCAAAAATACGTATTTCACTTTACAGACTGGGCCACTTGTCACTGACTTCTACGATAAACGTATTTTGTTCTTTTCTAAATGGAAGTGCTAAGCTGAAAAACGCTGGAGTACTGAAGTGAATTTTGGCCTTCAGTTTTCCTTTTAACCGTAAATGAGCTGCATTAGAGTCTCTTCAGTGGAAAATCCATAATTGTACGCATTTTATTCATCGCTTAGGCATGTAGCTAAAGATGAATACTTAAGATGTTTTATGTGAGTGAGCATTTTTTTGAGTGTTTTCGTTTCTTTTCTTATTATTCTACCAGCTGTGTGAATTACCACAACCAGTACTGTTCATATTCTTCATAACGATCCTGTATCTTCTTTCGTGAATACGACTTGGACGGTTTACTGAACATGTTCATGTATGAGGACTTAATTCATCTTATAAGTATTTCAATACTGTGTTATCCTTTCATATCAGTCAATGTAGCAAATAAAAAATTTTATTATTATTCTTACGTTGCTTTTTTGATCTACACACTCACTGTCCAGGGAATTTGGTCCCCCACTTTGTATCTACACTCACTGGCCCTTATTCAAGCTGCGTACAGTCAAGTCCGATTGACTGACTGCCAATTTCACTGATACACGTCAGTGTAAATTTGAGCGTAATAGTTCAACAACCAGAAAAATGCTAGATTTACGATTAGCCAAAGTCAAAACTATTATCAGTATTACATGTAGTATCAATACCCATGAAATTAGAAACGCTAATATGTGCACATTGATGAAAACAAATGCTGCATCCATTCCATATCCTATTTAAATGCCTATTATCACATTTTATTCCTTCCACCCATTGTAATTTTAGCACTATACAGTTTGGTCAGTAGGGGGAGCCATGCACTCACTGTTCCACCTCAATCTCCGCCTATGAGCACAGCCATTGGCTCACAAGCTGCTGAATTGTGTCATTTTACTGGCTCCCTACCCAAACAACTGCATGAATCAGGGCCTGTTTGGTTCCAAAAAGTTGGGACAGTGTGTGAAATGCAAAAAAAATGGGTCACTGACACGGCATGCAAAAAAAAAAAATTAATAAATAGATGAAAAATATCAAATTATCAACAATACCTCTTATATGTTAAACAAACATCAATGTGTCCATAAAAAAATGGTCATATAAAATTCTAAACAAAAAAGTCTGGCATGATTTTATGTTACCACATTGCTGTCGCAGTCTGTCCCAGCCTGCAGCCGATCTCACGATCCTTCTTCCCATCACTTGTGAACAAGACCCTGAGATACTTAAGACTCCTCCACCTGGGGCAGGACCTTTCCCCTTACCTGGAGTGGACATGCCATCCTTTTCCAGGCTAGGAAAAAGGGCTAGGTTTCACGATGTTGTCACGTTGAAATAAGCTTGGACATCCCTGAAAAAGATGGCACTTTGATCTTTTAGTGACCCCCCCCCCCCCATTACAATGACAAAGCAAAGCTTTTGAACTTTACACTGGTAACAATTTGGATGGTCATTTTCCTCTTTTGTTCGGAGAAAAGACATCCAATATTTCCATAATCAGATGAGCTCGAGCCCAGAGAGGTTGGCAGCGTTTCTGGATGCTGTTGACCATATAGTTCAGTCTTAGTCTGTATTTGTACCTGCAACGACAGATGACATTTACTGATGTTTTATTAAAGTAATCATGAGTCCAGGCTGTGATATCCATCACTAAAGCATGCTGGGTTTTTTTTAATGTTGTGACGTCTGAGGGGTTGAAAGCCACAGGCATTCAGTTGAGATTTCACATAATGCACCAACATATTTTTCGGAAGTTTATAATTGTAAAACCACAAAGTGAACCCACATGGTAAGTGGACCTGACAAATGGGGCAATGAGTGTAAATACTATTTAGATGTACCTTACAATGTAGCTTAATAACGTGAGTATATATTGTGTATAATACATGACAAGGTTTAGTTTCATAACGGTTGTATTTTGTGGACAGGCCTCTCAAGCAAAAAAACTCATGATTTTTTTTTTTTCACTTTATGAATGTTTTATTTGTTATTACACATTTGTTACACAACATACACATATACACTATACAATATTTTGATTTTCTCTACATACAGCAAGAATGAACAGACAACAGGATGAGGGAAGAGGGCAAATACAACATAAAACAACAACAACAAAAAAATTATGAAATCAAAATTTGAAAAATTCCACAAATTCCATCCCGGCAAGAAATAAATATCATTAAAGTCGGTTACAAACATAAAATGACACATAACACAAGGTAAAACATTGGAACTGCACATGATACACGTTTTTCATGAAACACACACACACACACACTTCTTTATGTGCGTAAAATTTGGAGACACTAAAAAGTCAAGAGCACCACTGCAAGCCATCGTAACTCTGACCTCATGGAAGACAGACGAGCGCTACAGTTCAAAGATTTAGAATCACCGTTTTCAGTAACACAAAAGCAATTTGTTTGCAGTTAAATGTATAAGATTGTTGTCATCATTCGTCCTGAACGACCTCGAGTTCTGAGTTGCGTCCAAAATGATGATCTGAGCTGTAAGAGATTCCAAACTGACTGAAAAGCTGCAGTTCTAATAAAATTAATATCCAGTATTAAGAATTAATTAACATCTGGAATAGAATTCTACTAACATGAACATCAAGAACAAAATGATTAAAAATCTAAATTTATAACAAAGTCCTAATAAAAATAACATCAAGAACAGTAAATACAATGAACAGTCTCACTTTATTTGGATAATCCACTATAGTTCCCTATAGATTATCTACAGATGTTCAAATTGTTAACAGACTATCTGTTGAAGCTCAGTTGATTCTAAACAGTGGGGTTAGGGTTAAGACCAGGGTTAAAGCTAGGACCAGGGTGAGGGTCGGGTTTGGCTTGAGGTTAAGGTTAGGATTACAGCCACGGTTAGTGTTAAAGAAAATTTAGTAGGTATTTAGTTGAATGCAACATAAAAGTAAATTAAATATCTACAAAGTATCTAAAGTGGGCCGTCCAAATAAAGTGTTACCAAATTAACATCAATAATTAATTCTAATAAAATTTATATGAAGAATGAAATTCTAGGACAACTAATATCCTGACTTCATTCAACTAAAATTACTATCCAAAATAAAATTCGAATCAAATTCATATGCAGAATAAAGTGCTAAAAGAAAAAAATATCCAGAATGAAATTCCACAAAGTAATTGAATGTCCAGAGTGAAATTGTAATAAATTATATATCCAGAAGGAAGTGCAAATAAAATTAATATCCAGAATACTTTGTACTTCAAAAGTTGTGAGATACACAGGAAAATTTGATCGTAAATTGTTTAATATTTATAAATTAATAACTTCTTGGTTTCCCCAGGAAACTGAAATATTCCTAAAAATAAATGTAACTAAATTTTAAATACTATTTGTTG
This sequence comes from Pygocentrus nattereri, assembly GCF_015220715.1. Taxonomy (NCBI): domain Eukaryota; kingdom Metazoa; phylum Chordata; class Actinopteri; order Characiformes; family Serrasalmidae; genus Pygocentrus; species Pygocentrus nattereri. Next base: position 47,909,216 of record NC_051213.1, on the reverse strand, counting down.
TTGAATTTGCATTATTATGCAAGTTATTACACTTTCTAAAACAACAAAAATGATTACTATGATAAGTGATTCCAAATTTTTAAACGGTAGCGTAACACATAGAACAATAATGCTATGAACCTTTTCAGTGCTTTAAAACATTAATGAGTGCCTGACTTGGTCCTCAGCTAATAGGACTGATTGCATACAGCCAGGAAACAGCTCAGCTCTTATTATGGAGAGCTGCGTTTTACCACAAACACACGTTCAAATACGTTACTGCACATTTTCACCACTAGAGGGCGACATAACTTCGAAAGAAACAGCCGAATTTGGGAAACTATTAGAAAATAAATGTTGCCATAACTAACTTGATCAACTGATTTCTGTTAAAGTACATAGATTTACAAATATACACAAAATCTATATATTATATCCCTTTTTCAGTCATATAAATACACTTTTTTCACATTTACTACACTGACTTGATAACTGAAAATAAAACATACGACCCAGAAAAACGTCCACTGGACTGAGAAGAAACGGTGAAACAGAGAAAGACTGAGTGTTTGCGAAGGAAAGAGAAATGGGCATAAATTTCAAGCAATAATCCGACCAAAATCAAACGTACAGTCAATCTAAACTCAAAACTTGAGCGGAGTTGAGCTACTTATGACAATTCATAGGACACTGTTATCTATTAAACTGGACAAGTACATCACAGTTAAATGCAGTAGGAATAGTAATAGTACAGGTAATATACTACAGTACAGTATGGGTAATTACTATAACAGCAGTAATAGCAGGGGTGCTTTTCCATTACATGTTCACAAACAAGACCTGAGCCAAATGGGAACCAATGGAATTTATGGTTCTAGTTGTCGTGGTAGTTCTAGGTCACTTTTGAAAGATAACTGGAACCATCACAATAACCACGATTAATGACGTCTATTGTCTTTTTGGTCATTTCATGCAGCTCTAAAGCTTCTTATTTGGCTAATGTTGCTTGCTAGTTAGCTTATCGGCTAATATGAAACGATGCACTGTTCTGCCGTCGCTCTCGCAAACAACTAGAACTGCACATAATCAAGTGTAGAATCAAGCAAAGCTTCCGTTTTCCTGTCGAGTGTGAAGATATGAGCAAAAAATGCCCAATCCAGCGTCCCGGGTATCGGCCCACTGGCTTGATAAGGTGCCCCCCCCCCCCCCGCTGACTGAATGCCACTGCTGCTCCACCCTCGGACCACCCAGATTATTGCCCCTTACACAAGGTCTAACTAATTTTTAAACTCGTCAGATATTAAATGCACAGAGACTTTTATTTTGGAAGATAAACTAAGACAATTATTCCAAAGAGAGAAAAGAAACGAATGAAGAAGCCTAAAATAAAATGATTTTCTCTGAAAATGTTGCTGACGCTGTGCTAAATCGGCACCAGCGCTACAACCAGCTTTATTTACGATATTATTATTAAAATGATGTCCTCATATACGATTTAAACGGGGCAGGGAATGAAGGGAATTAAGGAAAAGTAAGAAAATCGGAATTCTGAAGTGGCATTTTGTCCAACGTTCCGCTTAACCTGCGGTGGGCCACATGGAAAACACTGAGCAGAAATCTGGGATTAGAGTTGGCTTCCTTTAGTGACCTCTTTACACAGAAACATGTCCAAAAATAGTGATCAACACACCGACTTGCACTTATTCACAGTGCACTCTATCGTGAACACACCACACAGACCTATAGCTGATCCTACCGCTGATTAATGTGCAGCATCTGCTGCTGACAGAAGGGTACAAGTGCAATACATACGCAAGATCTGTGCAATATCTGTAATTATTACTGCGCAATATCTACAGTTTCTGTGCGATATCGTCACTACCTGCTCAGAAACCTGCACTATCCATACAACTGCGTGTGTAAACTGTCAATTTGTACAGTTTCTTAATTCTATTTTTAGTTTTTATATTTTTCTGCTAACAGACGCTTTGTTTATTTATTTATTTCTATAGTATATCCTATATGACGCACATCTTTGCCTACTCACTGCTCTTTATCTGCTTACTGTGTGTTCTGCTGTAACAGTGCAAATTTCCCCCGGTGGGACGATAAAAGTCTAATCTTCTCATCTTACTGGTGATTTAATAGTGATTAGTGGCTTCATCTGTGCCAGTCCTGAGCAGGTACCAAACGCCATAAAACTGGAACCTTCTGCACCGGGTCGAGAATCGATAGCAAAAGCTGAGCTCCAGTTTTCCGGCGCTGAAGGTTCTGGTATTCCGCGCAGTGGAAGCAGGTTAAGCAGGTCTATCGGAGAAACACTGAAAAACAACACACAGTTTGAAGCCAACTTAGTTAACTAATCAGCTCTGGTCCATTTTAATAGATAACCGTATTTCATACAGTTTTAGCCAAGACATCCCTTTAGTTGTGGGCTTCAGTATGTGACGAGCAACTATGGCGAAATAGAGGAATGTAAATCACACTCAAAACTGGACCCAGTCGGTGGAGGAAGACTCCTGCTTCGCCGGCTGAGACGACAAACTGAAAGGGAGAAAGAAAGAGAGGGATTGATTCACTATTGGAAGCCCATAACACAGAAACATTCCACCAATTTTCCAATATTCCTGCTTAATTAAGCAGTCAAGATGAGTCAGAGTGGTTCGGTGTGAAATACCCGTCCACCTCTAGAAGCTCCCTCACAGTTTGACCATCATCACCAGTAGGTTCTCTGGTGGTTCTGGATGGTAAATAAAATGGCTATATTTGTGTTGGGGTCATGGCGACGTCTGGTTCCCATCACCACCACTGTAAGGAAATCTGAACCATTTCACCCCAAACTTCTCTGAATGACTCTGTTTACATCTGAGTGACTAAACTATGTAGAATTGACAGTCATGGCAAGGCCTGTCCTCAGCTGACAAACGCCGACTGCCTTGACGTCAAATTTTAATTCAGTGTTAAGCCACCATCAGCCACCAGGGGGCGACAGAAATGTTTCCAAGTCCCTATTTGCAATTCATTCGGATCCAAACCAACGCTACAATTACAGCATTTATAATGCAAGCTAAACATTTACATAACATTTTAGCTGACAGTACAAAGGCTTGACCCTACGAACATGTCCTTTTCACTGACCACAAACTGACTAAAGACATTTTAATGAAGGATTATTAGTGTCTTCTATCAGCAGAATAAATACAGCACTGCACAGTTTATGGGCCGTGGCATGCTGGGAGAAAGAGCTTATACTCAGGATGCTTAAGGAAAATGGCAAAAAAAAAAGTTTTAAACACGTTCCAACAGCAATATCCGACGTGGTAACAAGAACCATCAGTTATTTCTGCATTAGCACATGACACACATAACACTGTCTGTCCAGTGTTGTTTGTACTGCCTTCACTGTTTGTTGCTATCATATTATTCTGGTATGAATGCAATACAGTTGGATTAAAGCGCCTGGTTTGAAATCTAAGTGACCCACACATGACGAATGAACAGCATTGCTAAGTCCTGCACTTTACCTGTCAGATGTAAAGTCACCCCACAGGTCAGCGTTTGTAGCGGGAGCGGTTGGCTGGACCTGACTGTCGGAGTTATTGCTGTCCAAGTCTAACAAACAACCTGAGGACAGGAGCCGGGAAATGAACACTGGTCAGTAGAGAACATGTGGAGACCCTGTAAACAAAATCAGACCCCGCTACACTCTCTTATTTCACCATCACTGAGAAATTCATCAATAACGTCGGGTTTACCTGTGTCGCTGCTTCCGGTCAATGGCTCTGTGCTGTGACTGGAAGATGTAGCTGTAGGTGGCGGAGCTATCTTGCCACCGGGAGGAGGCGGAAGGAGTCCAAACCCACCTGAACTTTGGGGACGGGACTTTTCTTTTCTTTTGCTTTGCTGAAAATAAAACAGAAATTCCCTTTGAAATTCTGATATTTGCGATTCCACTTGGTTCCTGACAGCCAGGAACAGCACAACGTTTAATCGTTTTCTCACACCTTCCACTCCAATAACTCAGGAAAAACACTACATCACTTCAGTCAGAACAGGTAGGCCGGATGAGCGGGGCCAAACTTTTGTAGACTGAATGGGCGGGGCCAAACTGTTATAGACTCAATAGATGGCACTAAACTCCTATAGGCTCAACAAGCGGGGCTAAACAGCTGTAGGTTGAATGGGTGGGGCTAAAGTGCTGTATGCAGAATGGGCGGGGCTAAAGTGCAGTTGGCTGAATGGGTGGGGCTAAAGTGCAGTTGGCTGAATAGACAGGGCTAAACTGATGCAGGCCTAATGGGTGGAGCTAAACTGCTGTAGGCTGAATAGGCGGAGCTACACGGCTGTAGACTGAACGGGCGGGGCTAAAGTGCAGTTGGCTGAGTGGGCGGGGCTAAAGTGATGCAGTCTTAATGGGTGGGGCTAAACTGCTGTACAATAAATGGGCATGGATGGCAAAGCTGCTGTAGATTTAATGGGTGGGGCTAAACTACAGCTGGAAGAATGGGTGGGGTTAAACAGCTATAGGTTGAATCGTGGTCATATGTAAACACGGCCATGGTTTTGATTAAGGGTGCAACGATCGCCACAAAACTTCAAAGGCAGAATGCCGACCACTGATGGCTACCGGACACATGTCCACTGAAGGCTAACTGGTGTGAAAAAAACAAAGGCACCGCAGCACTTACAGTATAAATCGAGCTTGTACTCACTGATACTCAGCATGCAGTAGGCTAGCCAGTGTTTAACTCTAAAGTAAACCTGGGACAAAAACACAGGCCTGATGTTTCTACAATATCAAAGTAGTAAGCAAATGCTCCAAGTTTCGCCTGCATGCTACCACCCCCAACCCTGGGGTTTCTGGCAGTGGTCTCGCACATCTTAGTGGTAAGGCACCAAATCACTGCGGTGTTGGAAATATGCCAATGCCGCAGCCCTAGTTATGACATCACAACCATGATGAACACAAACGAACAAAGGTTTAGCTTCCACATTTGGGCCGGAGAGTCAACGATGCATTCTGAAACTAATCTAACAGCACAAGATAACAGCAGGGAAATTTTCTACGGTTTTTCTACGGACAAGGTCCTTACACTGCTTTGGCTTTGCTGTTCCTAAGGCACTAAAAGCCTTCTACTCAATGAACAGCAACGTTAGACAGGTTAAGATGACAGAGTATTTACCCCGATGTTAAGAGTGATGGTCTGGCCTTCTTTGAAGCCCAAGTCTAATTTAGGGCCTGAGTCTGGAGCCAGAGCCTGCTTACTGAACTCGTTATCCTGCTTTACCCACCTGAGAGAGAGAGAGAGAGAGAGAGAGAGAGAGAGAGAGAGAGAGAGAGAGAGAGAGAGAGAGAGAGAGAGAGAGAGAGAGAATCATTTTCGGAATGAGACCGACATTGCAAGTCATATTTGACACATGCTGTGACTTAATATCTCTATAAAGAAACGAGAACATGAAACATACTTAAAGTGGTCCTGCAAAGCCACGTTGAAATCGAAAGCGTCCCCCCGGTCCCCGAACCCGATGCCAATGAACGCACTACGACCTGAGAATGAAAACGGGCGGGGCAGAAAGTGGGGGGGGGTGATTTCGGTTCCTGATTTAAAAACCTGCAACAGAGATTTTTCATTCTCTCTAACTCACCGCTGTCGTCCTGAATCCGGAGAATGAAGTAGCGACTCGAGTCGCTGACGGTCTCTACTGCCACACCGGGATACTGTTCCACTGGGGCTTGGGCAAACAGCTCCCCTACAGGGCAAGAGGGAAACTGCATGAGTGGAATTTCTACACTCACGTGAATGTTAGTAAAAGAAATGAAAAGACTAGACTTCTGCAGTTCTTGACGCCTTGCGACTGAGTCTAGTCCTGAACGCCGACATCAAAACAAATCCTCCGTGATGGTGCCATTAGCGGGCGAACTAACTCGCTAACCATAGACAATGGAAACGCAAATGACTCGTGTGGTGGCAGTGGGGTGACTTGTGTGCTGTTGTGGTTAGCCAAGGAGCTAACGTTGTTGTTAGCCAGCTGGCTAACTTGCCTACCATAGATGGTAACAGCACAATAATGAATATAATTATATCAGATAGCAATATACCTGCCCAGACACAGCGCTGCACACGGAGTCGTACCAAAAATGTGTGGATAACTGGCGTGGTAAGGTCAAAGTCCTTACAGAATGGCCATCTTTGCCGTAGCCCTGAGCAGGTATTTTCAGTCTTTCTAGACCGGACTATCTCTTTAAATGGGGAAAGACCTATAAACTGAAATTAAACAACATACTAATCATTTCAAAAATGTATTTGAAATCACTCATTAAATCTGGAAAAAAGTTTGTACCATTACTTTTTTTTGTTGTTGTTGTTGTTGTGGCTACTGTGCACACCACCATAATAGGGAGGAGGCTTTTCCTGCTTGCGGTGTAACCAGCAAGCCTATTGGCTCATTCTACTGAAAGGCGGGACTTTCCACATAAACAGACACCATGCTGAGCGTTTCGAACTTTCCTGAATTTTCCAACCAGTGACCGGTCCAGAGCTGATTCACGAGGAGCCTGGCCACTTCCTATTTCCCCCATTATATCAAAAATATAATGGGGATCCAGATTTAATGAGTGATTTCAAATGGCTCCAGCACCCCCCCCCCCCCCCTCAACGACCCTGACAGAGAAGCGGCTTGGAAAAAGGATGGATGGATGGATATCAAAAACAGGATTGATAATCAGCAGGGGGCGCCCGCGAGTCAGCCCTACATTCCTATACTCCTACTCCTATAGCTCAAGTTTAAAAGCTCTTAAAAATATGTATGTATTCTTTTACATGAAACCATTTCAGTGTCTATAAACTATGATTTTGCTCAAATGCCCCATATCAACTCATTCGTTTTGGACTAGAGCGCCCTCTAGCGTTTGAGAAACCCGGGAGACACTGCAGAGCGTCTCTACAAGTTCTCTGACCAGTCTCCTCTTCTTTATAATGTCTCTGCTTGTGTGCAGCTGCGGTTAGCCATGGTAGCTAACATCGCAGTTAGCAAGCTGGCTAACTCGTCTAGCAGTAAAACCACAAAGTGATTTAATGTGTGAGGCTGTCTATTAGACTCTTTCACATGTGTTTATTTACAGTCAGTAGGGAATAAACGCTGAAAGGTCGTTGATCAAAACTGCCCCATCCGATAAACACTACTTAAAGCTAGGAGAAAAGACAGGAGACAGTCGAGCTCTTGAATGTCACTGAATGACAGGATTAAATGAGTTCAGGACAACCTGGAATGCAAGAAGTAGAAAATACAACCAGCGTCCGAGGCTGAACTTTGGAGGTGTGGAAAAGACATCAGTGCATTCAGCGATGCACTGAAAGTGTCCTGAAAAGAAAAGAAGCTGTAATAAAGGCAAAAGCCGGACACACGAAATACTCAAAAAAATGAAAAGAGAAATAAAAAAAGTTTTCCTGATGTTGAAAAATGAATAAATCTGGGTTCATTTTGTTGTTTTGACTGAAAATGAAATGAAGGGTGGTCTCTGCTGCACTGTGGATCAAAGGAAAACCACAATAAAGTCTTGAGTGTCGAAAAAAAAAAGGTTGGTGATTAGACACCAGTTCATTTAGCGTTTCCTTCATTCTGGACCGGAACGAAGGTGAACACAGCCAGAGCCGTAGCGCTATTGGTGGACGACAAGAATTTGAGTGTCAGAGTTGAATTCAATTCAATACGAGTGAACTTCATTCATTCATTCACTGCAGCATGAAAATTGGCTGGCAAATCCAAGTCTGTCTGGGCCACTATGCAAATGAAAGTTTTGGCAGCTGGCATTGGTTAATATTCTATAATATATGCCAATTATAATATTAGCCATATTGGGGGGCAGTCGTGGGCTGGAGGTTAGGGAAATGGCCCTGTGACCGGAAGGTTGCTGGTTCGATCCCCAGAGCCGACAGTCCGTGACTGAGGTGTCCTTGAGCAAGACAACTAACCCCCAATCGCTCCCCGGGCGCTGTGGATAGGGCTGCCCACCGCTCCGGGCAAGTGTGCTCATTGCCCCGTAGTGTGTGTATTCACTAGTGTGTGTTTCACTGCACAGATGGGTTAAATGCGGAGGTGGAATTTCCCCGTTTGTGGGATTAAAAAAGTATCACTTAACTTAATTAGCACGCTATTCTGCTATGCGCTTGTATCCTGACGGCGATGTGTTGGTGAGCTGCTGTTGGTTGGTGGGTGTTTAATATTTCCCTTCTCTAACCTGAAATCTTGTCCTCTAGCTTAATGTAGGCAACCTTCCCCCTGGCCGTCACCCTCATTCGACCCGTCCAATCAGGAGTGTCCAGCTTCCAGTCCGCCGCCCTGCACAGCACACACGTACATACAAATACATAAACAAACAACCAGAGCACTGTGGACGTGCGTAGGCGTGGCTGGATTTAGCAGACGTGTTGTGTTATGGTCGTATCCCTGACAGGAGAGTGAATCAGCTGAGTGAATGCGTTAAACGTAGTAGAGCATTTGATGACATGCAGCTTGAGATGACGCAAGAGAACAAGTAGGGATGCCTGTAACTGTAGAACCACAGAGTGAAACTACACGGTCAGTGGAGCTGACAAACTGGACGCTGAGTGTAGAAACAAGGAGGAGGATTCACCGTTACGGCTGATCAGCGTACGTATTAAACTGTCATTTTACGTGGCCGACCACTTCGTGGCTGAGTTGCTGTCGTTCCCAATCGCTTCCACTTTGTTATAATCCCACTGACAGTTCACTGTGGAATATTTAGTAGTGAGGAAATTTCCCGACTGGACTTGCTGCACAGGTGGCGTCCGATCACGGTACCACGCTGGAATTCACTGAGCTCCTGAGAGCGACCCATTCTTTCACTAATGTCTGTAGAAGCAGTCTGCAGGCCTAGGGGCTCGGCTTTATACACCTGTGGCCATGGAAGAGACTGGAACACCTGAATTCACTGGTTTGGATGGGTGGGTGAAAACGTCTGGGAATATAAATGTGTCTCCAGAATTGTAACTTTACAGGAGAAGGAATAAACCTACCCTACTTTTAATGTAAGGCAACGTAACCAGAATTATTTCCGAGTTATTCTGGGTCGTTTCTTTGGGTCCATTCATCATGAAATTTTAAAAACAATGTAAAGGGTAACTGAAAAATGACAAAAACAGAAATATGTCTGGTTCCATTGACTTACATTAAAACTAAAGCATGTTTTTTTTCCTTCTCCTGTAGACAGCGTTTTGGAGATGTTTTGTTTTGTTTCGACAACAGTGAGATTATATATATATATCGCTTTCTGTGACAGACAGAAAGAGAGACAGACAGAGATAGAGAGCGAAAGAGATAGAGAGAGATAAAGAGATAGAGAGAGACAGAGAGAGAAAGAGACAGAGAGACAAAGAGAGAGAGAAAGCGAGAGAGATACAGAGAGACAGACAGAGAGAGAGAGATACAGAGAGAGAGATACAGAGAGAGAGATACAGAGAGAGAGAGAGATACAGAGAGAGAGAGATACAGAGAGAGAGACAGAGATAGAGAGAGACAGAGAGAGAGAGAGAGAGAGAGAGAGAGCG